>NC_090779.1:13572500-13800000 GCF_040054535.1 Antennarius striatus
ACGATAAATTTAAGCAGAAAATTACATTGTTGGATTGTTACATAACAGCCACAGGATGGTATATGGCAAAATCTGGAAAACAGCGGCCCTTAGTTGAGGAGTTAAATGTGATAATTAACATTTGATAGGACTGTATTTTGCCCCAAGTACAAACTCGCAACTCCCACTTGGAAGTGGTCACTAAAATACACTGATTTTTAAAACCTGAGATTTTTCACATAAATCCAAGTCATTTCCATCACAACAAAAGGAAACATGATATCATTTGCAAAAAAAATATCTCGCCTGCTTTAACAGATAGCAAGACCCCCCCCCAACCCCCCCCCCCCCCCACTCCCACGGACCTCTCCCCTGTGTAAACGACATAGATTGGGGTCAGGGCTGCCGTGACTGCCTCCCACTCAGTTTACAGAGCCGTGTGTAAACAGTAGAGCAAAGCAGCTGCTCCAGCTGCCGATGCCCTCTGCCCACCTGTGTCCCACTGCTCTACCATGTGAGGAAAACACATCATACCTTATTATTATTATTATTATTACTACTATTATTAATATTATTATAATTATTAAAATCATTATTGTTATTCTACCGTGGTTGTGTTTACATGCTCCTAAAAAACGTGTGCGCGTCGTGCGCACAGGAAGGCGATGCTCGTGTTATTGTTTTCCTGGTGAATGACAGTGATCCTCTCTCTCTCTCTCTCTCTCCCTCCCCTCTCTCTCTCTCTCTCTCTCCTCTCTCTCTCTCTCCCTCTCTCTCTCTCTCTCTCTCTCTCCTCTCTCTCTCTCCTCTCTCTCTCTCTCTCCTCTCTCTCTCTCTCTCTCTCTCTCTCCTCTCTCTCTCTCTCCTCTCTCTCTTTCTCTCTCTCTCTCTCTCTCTCTCTCTCTCTCTCTCTCTCTTTCTCTCTCTCTCTCTCTCTCTCTCTCTCTCTCCCTCCCTCTCTCTCTCTCTCTCTCCCTCCCTCTCTCTCTCTCTCTCTCACTCTCTCTCTCTCTCTCTCTCTCTCTCTCACTCTCTTTTTTTTGCATAGAAGCACCACGCGCGTACACGTGCTGCTCGTGTCCGCGGCCAGGTTCTCTTTTGCATCTCGTCAAAACAAAGCGGAGTCGAGCCAGAGAGAGAGAGAGAGAGAGAGAGAGAGAGAGAGAGAGAGAGAGAGAGAGAGAGAGAAAAGGAGGGAGAGAGAGAGGGAGAGAGGGAGAGAGAGAGAGAGGGAGGGAGAGGGAGCGATCGAGCGGCCGTGCATGCTTCATGAATGAGAAGCCCTCCATTGCACCGCCGGTCGGACGCGTCATCAGCCCGGACCCTGATGCCCGTGTAGGTGCGCAGCGGGTCGGGGGATCAGCAGAGGAACGAGCCGCCGATGAACCCGGGCGGGGAAGGCTTTCCCGTTAGTACTACATGATCCGTTCACCCCGTCAGGAGCAGCGCGTCAGGGGCAGAAGGCACGGTGAGTGCGCGCAGCGGCGGACGCATGTCATCCACCAACTTTGGCTCCGATATGCTTCAGTTTTTCCCCGCAGGAGGACAGACCGACGCGCCCGGATCATCCTCCTCCCCCCGTCTCCTCCTCACTGGATCCTCGTGTTGCTCACTGGTTCCAGTGGTCTCCTTCTCCTCCTCATTGTCGCGTCCACACACACATGTTGGGAAATAAAAACGTCCACGTACGCACGACTGGCCGCTGGTCCACTCGGTAGGATGCGACCGAGCCGGTACCATATGTCGGTGATCCGCCACAGACGCAGTACAGCAGGATAGAAACAGGCCTCGGGGGGGGGGGGGTACCTGAAATTCAGAGTGGAATCGATTCGATAGTCGCCCCGAAGACGAGGAGGAGGAGGGGGTGAACAAAGGCAGGAACAGCCAGACTGGCGTGGTTGGTGTGTGTGTGTCTGTGTGTGTGTGTGTGTGTGTGTGTGTGTGTGTGTGTGTATTGGGGGGGTCGACTGGAGATGTGATCTCCCCTCTAATAAAACCAAAGGAAGGCCAGACCCCCCTCCCCCCCCCGGAGACGCGCCAGGATAAATTTATCATTCGCATGCAGGGTGGCGGTGAAGGGCTGTGTTGTCTTTGTCTGGGGGGGGGGGGGTGTAACAGCCCAGACTGTCGTTCCCCCCTCTGGCCAGAGGATGGTGCTTCACTGTGTACAGTCTGTACGGGGGGGACACCCAGAAGCTCTGCTACAGAATGCCATCCTCCAGGGGGGAGGATAATGACTGTTACAGGAATAGTGTGTCACACACACACACACACACACATCACAGTGTGCATGCTCACACACGCATTTCCCCTTTCTGTGCTGAGGTGTGTGTCTGTGGTGAGGGGGGCGTGGGTGGGGCTGTGATTCCAGTGTGTTGAAACAACTGAATGAAACAAACCACCCAGCTGGGTGAACACAGGTGTGGAACGACTCTCACCGGTCCATCGGTGAGTTGTGGCGCTCCCACATTTCATCCACTGTCTGGGGGTTCATGGGTCGGGGTGGGGGGTGGGGGGTCATCGCTGACAGGGTCTGGTCTTTCACTGATGTTGAGCCCTTTGTCTCATTGACGTTTAACAATCATTTTTTCTTTATGTATCCTCTCCAGTGGTGATCCTAGAGTTGGGGTGTTGGAGGTGATGGGGGTGTTGGGCTAGGGTTAGGGAAGCATCGTTAGACATTTGTGTAAAAACACAAGACGGTTGGACAGGATGGGGGGGTGACTTTAGTGATGATGAATCAGTGTGATGCGCAACAGGAAGATTATTAAAGCAACTTGTAACGGTCAGCAGCTAACTCAAAGAGGAAAACCAGCCAAACACATCTTAAATAAAGTTTTTCTGTTTAGTTTAGTTTATTCGAAGGGGACAATGCAATTTCATAAAACACATGATTATACATGGTTAAAAAAGCCAGAATTAGCCAGAAGGCCAGTTTTCATCTAAAGTCCCCTGGCCATGATGTATAAAAAGCAGTAAAATACATATTCAATATAGTAAAAATACACATATTCAAACACTTACTTTACTATTAAAAGAGAATCACACATATCACAACATAACAGAAAGAAAGACATGACAGAGAACGCTGTTCATTGAGGCGCTGCTTCTTCACCTTTATGAAAATAAAGATGTCAGAAGGAAGGGTTATACTTGTAAGGGCCACTGTGAGAAGTTGTTTGTGGCCCCCTGTTCCAGTATTCTTGTGGGGGCCCCATGTGTTTGTGTGGTTCTCCTAACAATCCACCGCTGACCTCGTCTTCAGATGCTTGATGGACTCCGACGGAGGCATGCCTCCCGGCCCTCCTCCCGACCCCTGTCACTCAACTTCAGCACCTTCTCGGCTCCACCCCCCAGCCCAGACATGGACAGCAACAGCGAGCATCCTATCAGGAGGTAAGGCTCAGCGGGGAGTGCATTAAATATTGATTAGTATTCACAAAAATCCCACTGTCTCCCTGTAAAGGATTTCAACCGATGTTTGGCTGCAATTCTCCGTAATATTACGATAACGAATCTCCTGCTGGGATCCTTGATCAATTAATTCCTTTGTTTGTGCATCTTATCAGTTTACGTGGGTGTGGAAGGGGGGGTCTTTTATTTACTGCTGTGCTGTCAGCAGAGTTTCTGGATTGCGTGGGCTTCAACTCACTTCTTGTTCTTCGTCAAAGTGCTAGTTTTTAGCAGTCAGTGAAAGCATTTGTTCCTTCATTTCAGTTTCTTTATGAAGGCAAGTTAGAATTGTGATCGTTCTGAAGTGAGAAAAGTCATTGGTGTAAGTACCGAGGTTGTGTCCTGTGGCGTTTGTAGGTCTCAGCATTGAATTAAGTCAACTGGACTTCAGCTTCAAGACACTTTCAAGCTTTTCCTGGAAGACATTGTTTTGAAAAACCCTTTTTTACCTACAGATATTTTGGGTTATGATATTTTACAGTAGCTTACTTTTGTTCACTTACATCCTGCTCTATATATAAACCGGCCTTCCAACGCTTCTGTAATCCACTAATAAACATGTTATATGTGGCCTTTTTATGAAGCCCCATGTGGTTTATGGGTGCTGTGTGTCGTGTTAATACTCTGACAGGTGCAGTGACTTCCTAAAATCTCCACCGGATCATTCATGGTGGCAGAGCAAGAATTCACAAAAACAGAGTAACTTATAACCCTCCTTTTGTTTACCATTGGATGAGGCTAGGCTCGCATTTCCATCCGGTAATAAATTAAGCTAATCAGCTGGTACTTATCATTTAATATTTAGCGGAGATATAAGGGGTGTCGGTCTTCTCGTCTTAAGAAAAAAAGTCTTGAATTCTGGGTGGATTCAAAGAGTTGATATGAAAACAAGAAACTGAAAGTTTAAGCTCTGAAATAACAGCATTGTTATCATCTTCAGAGGTCAGGTCTGTCAGGCTGTTGCCTCACACACACACACCATGGCTTTACTTTTGTTATCTGTGTTGAAGATGGTCAAGCAGGAAAATGTTCTTTACGATCTGACATTGTGTCATTGCTTCCTCTCTGTTGTTGTGAATGATCCAAATGACTTCCTCATCCGCCTCCACGTCGTTTGGTGACAAACCCGACAAAGCCCCTGCTACTTCAGTCTGCCTACCCTGCAGTTCCCCTGGCATTCTGTGCTCTGCATAAATATTTGTTTGCATCAATGGTTGTATTGTGCTAAAAGGGAGGCAGTGGAGGAAGAGGAGTTTGCCCCCATCAGTGCATGTGCTATTGTTTCCTCCACATGTGAGACCTGAGGCGGCGCTCCTCCCCGCCTCGGCTCCACCCATCCTGCTCTTAACGTGATGCCCCGCTCTTAGCATGCATCATTCTGTCCTACTTCTCTACTCCCTTGTCACCAGCCGCTCTTTATATTGTCATTGCGTATTTTCCCTTTGTGCACTCTATCCTTCAGACTCACACTGCTTATGTTCCCTTCTGCCTCCAGCTCCCTCCTTGTGTTTCTTCTCTGTGTCTCTGTAGGTCAGCTCATAGCCTGACCTTCTTTCTCTCGTGTCCAGTACTTAGTTCGCACTCTGTTCCTCTCCTCTTCTTACATATCGCACCAATGAGGACTCTGCACCGACTGAAGTTGATGAGCTCCCCCAGCCTCAGCGAGTTGGGAAAGAGTGAGAAAAGTTCACCTGAGGAAAGGGGGGAGAAGCAGAAGAGGGCTGGAGCTAACGCCACCTGGAACAGGTAAACCAAATATAACCAAGGTGTAGAAAATGCAGTTTAAATGTACCTGCATGCAGAACACTTTGTGTGTGTGTGTGTGTGTGTGTGTGTGTGTGTGTGCGTGTGCGTGTGCGTGTGCGTGTGTGTGTGTGTGTGTTTTGCTGCAGTATCCACAACGCTGTGATAGCAGTCTTCCAGAGGAAGGGTTTGGCAGATAATGAACTATACATCTTGAATGAAGGTGTACGGTACGTTTTGACAGCCGTACAAACAGATGCCACCATTCACACAAACAGAGGAAACATATTATATCTATTGATGAGTTTGTTTGTATCATAGAGTGTTGTATACAAGCCTGTGGGAGTCATGTGCTCATGTCAGATATCTCATTATCTTTCTAAACCAGACCATCACTTCTATCACATCAGCCTCCATTACACCAGTAAACCAACACGGCTTGGAAAACACAGGAAGCTAGGTTATAATGCAGGTCATGACATCCTGTGTTTTGTGTCACACAATCACAAAGTTACATGTAGTAAAATGCAGAAATCCTCGTGAAACATTCGGTAGAGAAATTAGAAGATGTCAAATAATGGTGTAATGTGATTACTCTGTTAATCATATGATTCCTCAGACATCTGTTGAAGACTGAGCTGGGGTCCTTCTTCACAGAATACCTTCAGGTAATAGACGTCATTCAGATATATAAGCTACACACATATTTATATTTTTCTTTAATGTGCTGTAGATTGGTAGTGAATTTAATCTTAATGTTTAATGGCTTCTTTTCCCTGTATTACACAGAACCAACTACTCACAAAAGGCATGGTGATTCTACGGGACAAAATCAGGTTCTATGAAGGTGTGAGGATGAATAGTCCCAATATGTTTTCTAGTAGTTTGTACCAGTTGATTAAGCTTTAATGCATTGTCTGTTTTATCTGTGTGACTGAAACAGGTCAGAAGTTACTGGACTCCCTGGCAGAGACCTGGGACTTCTTCTTCTGCGATGTTCTCTCCATGCTGCAGGCCATCTTTCATCCGGTACAGGTATGCTACCGTCTTAAGAGTCAGAAAGTTTCCATTTAACTTTGCTGCTTAGTTTGAACAATTTTAAATATCCCAACTAGATGATGGTTGTTATTGCTCAGTTCCACTATTGTCTGTATTTTTTTGTTGCTATGTGCAGGGTAAGGAGCCCTCTGTCCGACAGCTAGCTCTGCTTCACTTCAGGAACACAATAGTCCTGAGTGTCAAGTTGGAGGACGCTCTGTCTCGGCCTCGGGCCCGTGTCCCCCCCTCTGTCACGCAGATGCTGCTTATTCTCCAGGTAGGCCTGCAGACACCAAGTCCCTATGAAGCAACTTTTCCTGTTCACATCCAGACAAAATGGTACCATTCATGTTTATGAGACTGGCCCACATTAGTTTATGCACGAGTTAAACCACCTTAAGAGACCATAAACAAGTGTCTTTTTTTCATCATCGTCCTGACTTTGAAATACTGAAAGAAATGAAAATTAAATAAATCACTTAATAAATAAATATATATTTTTCACCAAAAGATTCAACTTGTAATCAAGCAATATTAGTTTGCATCCAATAAAGTTAGCATCCAATGACTGTTTTCATTATTCCAATTTATTTCTGGATTTCTTATCAATGTTTGGTCAACATGTTGGAAATAACACAAATTAAAGTCTCACACTACTTGTATACTTTTACTGGATTCTGATGCCACAGCATCCATTTGTTGTTTATTCACATTGAGAATATTTTTTAATTGTATCATGTAATTGTTTCTTATTGATTAGTGGCTCAACTACATTTATAAAAAGCACTAAAGACCACAAAACGTACCAACTTCTCAAAGAGGAAAAGTTGCAGAAAGAACAAGAAGAAAATGGTTATCAGTTTTATTTTATAAATGACTGAAATGATTATCAAAATTATTGCTTATTATCATTTCGATTGCCTGAACAGGACAGAACAACTTGTTCCAGATAACAGATTGTCTCTGTGTTAGGGGGTCCATGAGTCACGTGGAGTGAATGAGGACTACCTGAATTTGGAGACTCTTGTCCAGAAGGTGGTGTCGCCCTACCTGGGCACCCACGGGCTTTACTCCGGAGATGGCGCTGAGGCACATTGCTGTGTTCTGGGTGAGATGGTGGGGATGTAAACCTAAGGGCAGCATAATAACGTTTCGTGTTAAGCGAGTGGAATAAAGTTTCCAACATTTTCCCTACTTTTCCTCTTGTCTTTCAGAGAAGTGTTTACCATGGCCCAAACCTGTGGATCAACCATCCAAAAATCCTGTTGTGCGATCAAAAAGCTACAATATCCCTCTGCTGCTGACCCCAGTGGCTGAGTACGACCCAGATGCCAGCTCTGTGGGCAGTGGAGGGATTCGGCGTCACTCAGCCTGTGAGATCTCATCATGCCTTGAGGAACAAGGACTCACATATGCTGACCTATCCACAGGACCTGACCTGACTGGCCCTTCCTCCAACAGGCTTTGTGTGGTCTCTCAGTTTAATGGTATGAAACAGATTAAGTTGTCTCATGTTGGTAATTACGACAAAATAAAATATCATTACCATCTCATTCACAGGTATTGTGCAGGCAGGAGCGAGTGCCATGGACTTGCCTCTTTTATCTCCATCCATCCTTCCCCTTCATTCCTCAGGAGCTCTCCATGGCACTGAGGCCACAACAACAATGACTGATCTCAGTAAAGGTGCATCCTCCACACCACCCAGTGAATCATCCAGCCCTGAAACCATAATCGGACAAGTACTAGAATCAGCAGACTCCGACTCAGATGGGATATTTATTGATTTCCCACCTCACTCCTCAGAGGCCATGGGGTACAGTCGTGAGAGCAGACAGAGTACCGTGTAGCTGTTGTCTTTAGGAGCAGAGCCCCACAGCTCCCAGTAGGTCTGGTAGGGGAACAGATAACAGAAATCTACATCTCATTTCAAGGTTAACATCGTCCTTTCTTACTGAAGTACGATTATTTTCTATGAAGAGTCCAAGTGCTTTCACTGACAACAAATGCAAAGCAAATCCTACTCCCAAGTTTTTACAAGGCTGTCAACTTGAGGACACGATGGTTGTGACTTCATCAAAGCTTTTTGTCAAACAAAGTCAGATAAGTCTTTTTCTTATTGACAACAAATGCTATGAAAACCAGAAACCAAAATGAGTAATTCATTTATCTCATTAACAACCATTGCCTCTGTAGCTAAACCATGATACATCTTATTCCTCTGCACTACAGACGTCATTCTGTGTCCAAAAATTACTAAAACATATCAATGATTTACATGATTGCACTGACATGTTTCTTGGTTTGGATGATTATTGACACCATTGATATGGAGTACATTAATACTCAATGAACAATGAATGTGTATTTATACACAGTACAAAAGAATACCCCAAAAACACATTTGTATACATTTTTATTAAGAGTTGGACCATTAAAACAATCTGGTTTTGGACTTCATTGATTTGATTTTTTTTAATCCACTTAGAAATTTGAAATTGGGATCACTCTGTTAATGCTTAACACACAGACAACCATCCACTGTATAAATCAAATAAATTACCAAAATTGCTGGCTTTTACATGGGGAAGACTATTAGAACCACCATTTTCATGGAAAAATGGCAGAAACTTTACATATTTATCATGAATTCGTTTTGCATATGTGTATTTTGAACATATGTTTTATTTTTTCTGTTTACAATTTGTTGTCGCCCTTTCGGCAGTAAGTAACTGCTCTCACTTTTGTGTAATGTAAAATGAAAACATGGATTGTTGAAATGCTTTAACTGCCAGCGGTAGTCATTCACTTCGGATGCTGAATTCTCATCTTGTGACTGAATTTGCTTCTCTGTATTAGCTGTATAAAGCAGGAGTTTGAGGAATACATGTTTATTGTTTACAGTTGACAAACATATGAATATTCTGGTTGAATGTCGTCTCACACACTGTATTTTGCACCACCACTAATTGTAAATAAAAGTGAATTGTTGGTTTTTAGACAGTAGATAGTGTAAAATGAGATTTTACCTTTAAATGAATTTTAATAAGGGCTTTTTAACTGAACTTTTTCAAAAAATGTTTTACCTCAAGGATTTTGTACTTCACTTTTTTGACAATCTATGATGTCTGCAGAGTTGTACTTTGTATTAATTTGTTATACTATCCCAGTAAAATCAAATAAATTTGGATAGTATTTAAAATTTGTTTATATGTTAAACATTTGATTTATTATGAATATAATATTTATGAACAGCCGAAAAGAAAATTGTGTTGAGTGGATGTCAGGGAGGAGGAGGATCTACAGCTGGATTTACCTTAACCATTCAGTGAGCTGTAATAAGAACCCCAGCGACAATTGTATAAATTTCAAATTTGTTTAAACTAAAAGTTATGTCTTCATTTTAATTAAATTCTTTAGTCGACATCCAGCTACTAGATTCTGTCAGAGCTGTCAGTCTATCTGTGACCCTTGTTTGCAGATAGATTTATCTATTCTATACAAAGTAAAATAGATTACAGTACTGTATTTGATAAAAGTGTGCTTTTGTTTTGAAAAAGACTGCCGGAAACCGTGTGGTACTACGGTAAACAATCTCTTTTGTTTTGTGAAGCTGGACCGGAAGCTTTCAGACGCTGTTACCGGAAGAGCAGCCGGAACAGCTAAGTAGCGACGAAATGCTCCTTCCTGCCGAAAAGATCGGGATGCGTTTACATCAATTCTTGAGAACTGTTTACACGCCTTTCCTCTTGGAGAAGAGTTGCTGTTTCAAATAGTTTGACTGTTTTTTCCAGCTCGGTAAGAGACCTTTTTATGAACAACGATGTTGTTTGGCTTCCACAAGTTAGCAGCAGCTAACGTTAGCATCATATAACAGTACTAAGTGTTTAGTAACAAAACTAATGACGTCATCAGACGTCGAAGCGTCTATGTGAACCTGATAGTCACACGTCCCGGCAGTGTTAACTTTATTTCAGTGGTAATGTTAATATGATAAATTGTAATATGATTCGCCTTGTTTTCAGGACCGAGCGTCTCTGCCACCTCGTCGGTGGTCCTGAGTCTCTGGGTGTGGGATCTGCTGGCTCTCTGCCGGCCCCCCACAGATGAAGATGTCCTTAGCACAGCGAGTGCTCCTCTCCTGGATCTTTGCCCTGATGTTCCTCATCATGCTGGTGCTTAAGCTGGACTCCAAAATCAGCTGGAACTGGTTTCTCATCTTCCTCCCTGTCTGGACCTTTGACATTATCCTCATCCTGTTGCTGATAGTGAAGATGGCGGGACGCTGCAAACCGGACTTTGATCCTAGGGATGGTGAACAGAGCCTGAAGAAGAGATTGTGGTACCTGACAGCCCTGCTGCTGAAGCTGGCCTTTTGTCTGACACTATGCTCTCACCTGGAGAAGCTCACAGACATGTGGGTTAGTGTGGTGTGTGTCCCTCTGTGGGTGCTGCTGGCTGGGGCATTGGTGGAGCTTGGGCACAGTGTTTTCCACTACAGGAGGGACTGAATCAAAGGAATCCACAGGACACAGGAGTCCCAATGTGATGTAAAATTTAAAGAGCATCTCTGGTTTGAGATACACTACACTAATTCACTGGATTAGTATCAGGGATATTGATCTTAACACGTGGATCAATGACCAGAACACTGAAAATGTTTCTTTGTCAATGTCATAATAAAATCCACTGTATCCATAAAGTGTAAGCATATCAACCACAGAACTAGACTGCACAGAGATATACACTGTGGTGTAACTTTTGAAAACTGGGGGGGAAAGCATTAAAGCAGCATTGCTATTTGAATCTGGCTCAATGAAGAATGGTTTATTGGTGCATTTTTCACACCATAATAAGAAACAGTTCTTTGGCATCATTGGACTACATGTGAAGGTTTTAAACGTGTGTCTTTAGAAGGAGTCACCTCATTGTTATGGCATTCACATTACTGCCTTCTGTTTTGTGTTAAGTCTGCAGGAATGGACAAAATTGTAAATGAGACTAGAGGATTATACAGACATATACTGCAAGGCGAGAAATTAAACTTTGGTACATTATGTGCCATAGATGTAAATGTTTTTTTGTTTTACACCGTCAGTCTGCAGTCCACCAGAGAACACATGTACATGTACAATAACTGAAAGTAGCCATGACTGTATGGAGGTGTCATCCCTCACTAGTACACACTGTGAGGTGTTCTGATTATACATGTCTGATGGAACACGTCTGTTAAACTATTAGAAACTTCACAGCTTCCTTGTGTGTTAACACGATACACATTGTGACTTCATGCTTCATGCTACCTCATGTTATGTAAATAAATCAGTTAATCGGCATATGCACGTTACAAAAACAGTTGAGAAAAATTCATACCATTGCATATACCTATATTATCTAAGAACTGAAATCAAGAGCTGACATCTCCTTTTTAAGGTTTCCTTGATAAAGTAATAGCCAAAAAGTGCTTTAGTTCTTACATCAATATCTGTGGCATTGTACTGCTTATAAGTGCTTTAAGGCAGTGGTCTCCAACCCCCCTACCATGAGGCCGTGCCTCCCCTGTCCGCATGTCACTGCCTATGTTCATCTCTACACGGACTCTCGTCCTGCTGTGAACCCAGTTGAAGTTCTGTTTAGTGTCTGGGTCAGAATAAAGGGTCAGCAGCCTCGGTTGGCATTGGTAACCCCTGTCCTCCAGCAAAAAAACATCAAACTCTCCTGTAATGTTTAGTGGATTCATTACAGTGGATAAACCGATGGAGACAAGTGAATTATTGCGGAAATCTTTAAGTTACTGACCACATTACAGTCTGCTGCTCAGGTAAGACTCATCATACATCTGTGGGTCAGGAACCGACCCAGACTTCCACATCAGAAATGTAGTCTGCAGCATCACACATGATCTGGACAGATGTTATTTTATCTGTGATGCAGTTTTTAACATGTTCAAACAGTAGTTAGTTTAAATTTACCTTGATAGGTATGATGAGAATGTGGATACCATCCATGCAGCCAATTCTGAGGTTGCATCCCAATGTCATTAAGAGAATATCATTTGAAATTCATTTATCTGATTTCTACATCATTCACCTGCAATCCTGTGGAACTCCTCCTTGATGATTCTGACGGGTTTATCTCCAGGGAAATAGAAAAACTGGGGTAAAAGTTTCAAGGCGAGGCGCACTGAGCATCTCCCACATTGTATAGAAAAACTACCGTTTGCAAAGAAAAAATACACAACTGACCCTAGCACTACACACAGCACTGCTGCAGATGTGAGGATGGATCAGGTCGTGTGTGTGTGTGTGTGATGGATCGGGACGTGAACTGTTACCGATCATAAAGAGAACTGTCTGGATATGACGGGACATCTTATACAATAATATTTAATACTCTGAATTAATGCTGAATCTTCACGAACGGGATCGTCGTCAAAGAGACATGCCATGTTTGCCTCTACAATAGTTATTTATAAAGCCTTACGTCGGTCAAACTCTGACAGAACCACGAAATGAAGCCCCGCGAGTGGCGGTGAAAGGGGGCGGAGTCAGAGGAAACCCTTCAGAGCTTCAGAGACTGTTACTGTGGTAACAAACCCAGGGGTTCAGTTTACCTCGCTTCATGAAAAAGGTCAGGGTTACTGCTCTAACTCTGGGTTAAGTTACCTCCCTTTGTGAAACCAAAAACCCTGGTTTTCCCTGAGTTCAGGGCTGACTTATCCAGGTTTTCCACTAAACCTGATTTGTGAAACGGGCCCAGTATTATTTCAAGAAGCTTAGAAGAGACCATGTGATATAAAATCCAGAAGAGTCGATATTTTTGAACCATTTATTGAGGTTCTGATCAGTATAAATCACACTACCAAGTCTTATCTTAGGAAATAAAATGTATTTACAACATAATTTTCCACATACATTGGTTTCAAATAAAAACAGACATTAAATGATATAAATAAGTTCTATGGAAAATAAAACTTGTCTTACAAAAAATATATGCAATTTCTGTATACATTTTCTCACATTGGCGCTAATAACATCTATACTGTACAGTTTTGGTACATACAGTATTATTTACAGCCCTGTGTGAGTCAAATAATGTCCAGTCTGAAAACAACTACTTACTCCAATTTCGGAGTGTTGACTAAAGCAACATGGCAAAGTGAGAGATTTCAGTAAGAGCTTGGAGACTTGCTGCAAAGTCCAAAAACAGTGGAGAAGAATTTCCTATAGCAGAGAGTAAGAGCGGTTGTTTTCAGATTGGCTAGTTCAGTACCTAAAATAGGTGCTTGAAGAGCGAAGCCAAGTAGTGCACAGGCACTGACACACGGGTCACAACATTTTATATAGAACCTACGTACATTCGCTAACAAACGTGAAGTGAGCTACTTAGCTTACATTCTTAGGCAATGGTAAAATACTTGGGAGTGCGTCCTCTTCACTACATCATTGGAATAATGCTGCTGTCTCAGCAAATTCACAGCAGACTTTTTCTTCTTTTTGCAAACCAGAAGCACCAGCTGATGTCTGAAGTTAGTGGACTGTTTTTCAAATACTTTAACAAAGCTCCTGCGTAAGTTGTACGGTGAAAAAAGAAGACTTCTAAAGACATCTAGACATTCATATTAAGAAGTCTTTCTGTGTTTGGGGTGTGTGTGTTTTGAGAGGCTGTTTCAAAGAGTGCATCTGTGACCGAGTGTCCTGTGGGGGCATGGCAGGCTTCCCCTGCACCATGTCCTTTACTTTTGGTCCTTTAGAGGGCACAACTGTCCGAGTGTCAGCTCCAGGCTTCGACGACGAGCCCCGAGAGTCAGTGTGATGGTGGGTCTTAAGCCGACTGTCTGTGAAGGAAAGGGCCAGAGTTTGGTGAGCCTCCATGGGCTTAAAGAGGTCAAATGTGATCAGCGTCCGTGTTGGTTTGTGTTCCGGTTGCCCGGGACCAGACGCAGACTTTTTCCTCTCCTCCTTACCGCTGATGTCTTTATCTCTCTTTCCTTCTTTCTTTACCTGAATGTTTGCATGTTTTGGAACACCCGTCTTCCCTTCTTCTCGCCCTGACTTTAGCTGCACAGCCTGCGTACTTGCAGCGTTGGCCTCCCTGTGTCCGCTTTTCTCCTTCTTCCCATGTAAAGACTTGTGTTTATGCAAGCAGGCGTCTCGAGCCTCCTCTCTCACTGGCCGTAGGTGAGTTGCTCCCAGCATGCTTCCTCTTTCTTTATCGTGCTCTCTCTTGACGTGGGGTTGTGCCTTTGAGTCCCACTTCTCGTCTCTCTGTGGCAAAACCGTCTGAGAGGCTTTGCAGCCCTCTCTCGTCCAATCCTCTTCCTCTTTTTTCTTTGTCTGTGTCAGCGGCTGCATCGATGTGCTACCCTCTCTTCCTCCTTCTCCCTTGACTTTTTCCAACTCTCTCATCTTGTCCTTCTCTCTATCCCTATCTTTTCCCCTATCCTTTTTGTCTTTGTCTTTACTCCTATCTTTTTCCTTCCTTTCCTTGTCTTTGACCCTCTCCTTTTCATCTTTCTCTCTTTTCACTTTCTCTTTTTCCTTTTTTATGTGTGGTGTGCTGTAAGTGCTTGTTCCGTTATCTTTAGTTTTCTCTTTTACTCCTTGACCTGGTCCTACTGTCTTATGTGGCCTATCTTCCTCGACATTATTCTCTTTCCTATTATGCTGTAGTGACTTAAAGGATGCAATGTCCCCACCACCCTCCTCGTGGCAACTCTGCAGCGTCCGGCATGCATCAGCGTCTTCATCTACCCCTCCTTTCTCATCCTCTTTCTCATCTTCAGGATCCATTAGTGTGTGATGGAGTACACCTTCATTTCTCTCTTTCTTTATGAATGTTAGAGACTGTGTCACAGACAACTCCTTTAACTCAACCGTGTTTTCTTGCTCCTCCACCTTAAACACCTGTGCTGGAGTTTGTGAGGGTGGCCCCTCCCTCCCTACAGTCTCCTCATCCTCCAGCTTCACCAGTGTCTGTACAGCGGGGTCACACTCCCTCCTCTCAACCACATCGTCTTCCTCCTCTCGCTCAATTTTCACTGCATCTGCTGATACACACTTCTCCTTCACCCCCTCCTCTTCCTTTTCTTCCTGTTGGTGATACTGTTTGAGTCTGATATGCCAGGCCAGACTACAGACAGCAGACACAGTTTTGAACTGGTGGACAACTCCTCTAGGTATGAAGTAGATGTCATCGTGGTAGAGTTGAATGCGGGCGTATCGGATCCCCTCTCTCCTTAGCTGGTTGAGCTTGGCATCATCAATCCATTGTACACACTGAGGAGGCAAAGACACAGAAGTACATGAGATAGAGTCTTCCTACAGCTAAAAGAGCAAATATTCAAATCCTTGGATAGAACACAGTAGAATTGTTAGTATACAGTGACACAACCAGCAGACATTGGGCAACATAATTCATTTAAGTCTACAATTGATTTTTTTCCCGATCTCCACTATCTCCTGGAAAAATATTTGTCTTTAGAGACTAATTGCTAGGTTATGTCCCTTATCTTGATATTGTGGTGCTAAGCAGGTTTTTTTTTTTTTTAAGAAAAGTGGTAAAACAATGAGATCGAATTCATGACTGGGGTTGGTGACAGTGATCTTGGATTCAACATTGCAAGCAATTTTCTTTTTCCTGTGTGTGACAGGTTACTTCATTTACCATTAGTCCAAAAAATTAGATGAGGACAGAGGTAAATGATGTTTGAACAAAAAATACATCAACCCAAGCATCCAACATTAGACCCACCTGAGAGAGTGGAGGTTCGTGGAGGTCCAGCTGCAGCCTCATGACCACATCTGGGAAATCTCCAGCGTGGAAACAAACAACATCTTTGGTGATCCGGGCAGAAGCAAAAGCGCTTTAAAGGAATTGGTGGAAAGAGTTAAGATCTGAATGCAAGTAAACAATAACAATGAACGACATTTTGAGATCAAATAATGTGCTATGTACAGTGTGCGTGTGTGTGTGTGTGTGTGTGTGATAGAGTAAAAAAATTTCACTGTGGTACTCACTCCTCTCTGCAGCACACAGCCTTCAGCACACCCACAGCAGCAGTAGTTTGTCTCTCAAACCCCTGACCGATGTGGTCGGCATGGGCTCTCGTTCGGTCCTCAAACAGCATTTCCCTGGGCTCACTCGCTCTGGGCAGGTACTGTAGGTTCTTAATCTCATTGGTGGACCTGAAATAGAATGTTTCAGAACATTCATTATGTCTCTATGTGATGCTTGTGTACCTTTACACACACACACATGCTGCTACTGGCGATATCAAGTTTACTTTAGACTAATTTTTTTGGGAAGAAAATAAGGATGATGATGACTCCACAATGCCCCCACACTCACAAACATTTACTGATTCAATAATTCAGCCCACCTTTTCCTTTTGAAAGGTGATTTGGGCATGTCTGCCATAGGGATCATCTGTTCTCCAGGTCTGACCCACATGATGGGGCCATCGTCGCTTTCAGTGGGGCTCTGCAGCCGCAGACTAGAGAACGTTCCCCAAGGCAGAGTTCGCTGTATAAACAGAATGAGAAGCTTCAGAGTTGCATAATTCCTGGCATAATTCATATACTGGGAGAAACTAGAAAGGCATCTGCATGTCAACTGGCTGTAGGAGTGTTTACATTTGCACAAACTAACCTCCAGAAAGGGAGATTCCTCTAACATGCTGATGAACTCAGGGAAGTAGTCTCCAACCTCTTCATCAACAGCTCCGACCAGACTGACCTGACGCATTGCCCCCGCACGGTAAGTTCCCTGGGAATACGTCCGCTTCACCTGCAAGAAGGAACACAGACAAAAAAATCTGAACTTTATCTGGCAAAAGTGCAAAATATTGAATGCTGACAGCTCTTGAACTGAGCCTTAAAGTTAGCTTAAACATTACGTCAAGAAAACAAATGCAGACGCTACCTCTCATGCTTAACCTGAACTCCTTACAGCGATGCACAATTTCTTATTTCTAAAAACAGTCACGTATTCAAGATGTGCTGAACACCACCAGGCCAATAAAATCAAGTCAAGCTAATATGTGACCAAACACCACGACAAAGTTCATCTTTTGTTGTGGTGCCATGGCAACCACAAATTGACGAATCTGCGCTGTGTTGATTTTGTCCACCATTCTCCTGTAACAACACAACTGCTGGAACAAGCAATCACAAGTAGGAGGGCAGCTTTCAAAGCCATGTGGTTCTGAACAGTACGTTTGCAGTCATCACTGTGAAATCTGACATACAGATGCAAAGAGATTCAAACCCCGGCAGCTAAATAATAATAATCCCCCCCCTTTTTACAGGAAATATGTTACCTGATTACTGCTCATCAGACAGCTCAATGGTAGTACCACACATATGCCACAGAAGAGATGACAAAGAGAAGCAAGAAATTACTTTGGATACCCAAAAAGCCAACAAGGATTTGTCCTCAAGGACAAAAAAGAGTAAGAACTGTGGGTGCAAAGCTGCAGTGACAGATGTCCACTAGTTAATCCATCTTCATGAAGTTCATTCCTTCGTGTATCTTTTCATGACTTTAATTCCAAACAAAAACATGTTCGACAAAGAACATTCACAGCACTAGAAGGGCTTCAACAAAGAAATACAGTAAATATATAACAAATCCAGAACTGCAGAGAAGCAGATATAAACAAACAGACACACACTTCTCTGGAGGATCCTTTCCTGTCGCCAGACAATAACATTATGGACCAATAGTTATGAAAACCAGAGGGTTACATTTAAGTGTATTACTTCCCCATAGAATTACATTTTATCGCAGTGTCTGCATCTATATGTCCACCATTAAAGAAATGTTCTCATCTGCTGCAGTAAAATCTGTGTCGTCTGTTTGCTCAGCATCAATCTACAGTTGACATTTTTGAAGATATTGGTCTTTATTTCCTCCTAGTTCGATTTATTTTAATCACAGTTTCACTTAAAATTATCTTGTGATTCTTGTCTAAAGCATTTGTGTTACCAATATTTTTTATGTGCCAAATGTTGTCAAATATTCTTTCATTTGAAAAATTCCTTTGCATTTGGGAGCCTCTGTGGGGCACTGCTCTGAAAAGTGTCCGCCTCCTGTTAGACCTCTGTCTCTACTTCTGTCACCAAAAACCCTGGACTATTTGAATGAATGTGTCAGTAATGATGAAGTAATGATGAAGTAATGATGCACCGGAGAAATAAAGACATTTGATTCTTCTTCCAGGATACAGAAAGGCTGACATTTAATATTTTCTGCAACTGCACTGGTGCTGTGTTTTGATCTCGCTTTTGCTGTCAATACTTCACAATATGTTTCTGGTCAGCACCGTGATTAGAATGTTTAAACTGTGAACTAAATATAATGTTGCTTAAGTAATCAGCAAGGTAATATGAACATGATGCTTCCAAAAGCATCTTTAAATTTAAGAAATGACTAATAAAAGACAAGACTTTCCTTATGCTGAAAACTGACCAGGAACAAGCAGCAGGAAGAACACTTGACAGACTGAATGAAAACCTCAAATGGCCCTCCTGTTTCAAAACACTCATACTACGTTGCCTATGTAACACATTTCTCCAAGCCAAGGACGGTGAAGAGCAGCAATCAGTAATATCCACTGTTAATGAGAATGAGTACTTTACACAACTGACTTGCTTTAACAGTTATACCTTTATTAAACTTAATATATATTTCATGTGGAATTGATTTTTCCAGCTTAGTTTTCTTTTATTTTCCTTAGTTAACAAACTTTTATGTACTATAACTTCTTAAAAGTGTTTTCATGAACAAATAATGTGTAATATTGAGTCATCCTCTCTTAGTGATCATTTGTTTTAAAGTGTTTTACATGAAAATAAATAACCAAATATTGGGTATCAGTTCTTGCCACCAGGTTAACATTGATTTCTAGGTGCAGTTTTCACACTGTGAAAATGTCTTATTGTTGTAACTGTAAAGTCAGAACGTCTGTGTGTCGGAACAGATTTCTCCATCATTAACTTGAATGTCAGAGACTTCAGATGTATGTAGAATCTACAGGAGATCAGAGTGCTGGGAAAGGAAAACACAGTCAACACCATTAAATGATGTTAAGTGGCTGGATTAAGACGACATGCTGACACTTGTACTGATTTTGGTTTCATTCAAAGCAGCAACAGGAAGTAATGCCCTATTTTATTTGGGACAAGACAATTACCATGCCAGACGATTTGAAGCAATATCTGAGTACAAAACACTCACACAAGGATAATAACACACAGCAAGGGTCCCTGTTATTTTAAGGTTTCCTGACCCTCACTAATTCAATAATTAAGAGCATGTTCAAGGGTAAGAGGAAAATAAATTAAATGGCAAACTAGACACCATGTCAGTGATCATCCTACTAATAATGATGTGAAAAAGTCCAGGACCAGATTTTGACAAAATTTCTCCAAAACCTGAATTTTGTTACTTTAAGGCACTGTCATGCTTTCTTACCCACTAGTTCTTGAAGTTCACCTTCAACAGACTAATGATCTGATATCCTCCTAGACAGCAGGATTTTCGATTTTGAAAATTTATTGCGGCTCTGAAGCATCAAAGCATCCCAGCATTACGCTCACAAATCCACGCTTGACTGTCGGTGCTCTATAGTGGAATACTGTGTGCAGTTCATATCAGATGTAACAGGACCGGCAATCCAAACACTTCAACTGACGGAATGTTCAGCTCAATACCATTTTCTCCAAAAACCTCTTAGTGCCATAGATGTGAAACATTATGAAATTCAAACAAGCCATAACGTTCTTCTGGGCCAGCAGAGGCTTTCACCTCAACATTCTCCAAAGGATGTCATTTTAGCCAAGTGTCTTTGAAATAGTAGAGCCATGAACATTGCATTTTACTAAGGTAGGACAGGCCTGTAGTTCCTTGCTGGGCTTTGCACTAGGAGGTAGTATGACTAAGCCACTGTGGCTCAGTGTAAAAGAATTGAGTGAGCCAAAAAAAAGCCACATTCTTTGTCCAAGACAGCGGCTTGCTATAATAGCAAGTAAAACTTACAAGTACATTGAGTAATACCAAGAATCAAGTTTATTAAAATCAAAGTGTCTAAGTCATGGTTAAAATGTCTTCTAGTCTAAGTAAAACTTACAAGTAAACACTGAGTAATATTTTGTATGACTGTATTTTCACATAGTGAATGCAAGTTTTCAGTTGTTGGGGGGTGCAAAACCACGCTCGTCGTGAGTGTGTGTGGAGGGTATACCTCCCACAGGGGCGGGGTCCGGGGGGGGGCTTCCCCCGGGAAATTTTTTACAAAATGGGGTTGTTTTCCTGCATTCTGGTGCTTCTGAGGGCAAAATCTTCTTTTCAGTTTACCTACAAAAATACACTGAAGTCAACAGTTCAAGCTGAACTATCTTTACTTCTATCCTACTTTATGCAGGTATGAATGTGAGATTCAACAACTGAAAACTTGTATTCACTATTTGAAGATACAGTCATACAAAATATTACTCAATGTTTACTTGTAAGTTTTACTTAGACTAGAACACATTTTAACTTTGACAACACCATTTGTTTGCCATAGTTTAGTTTGTTTTTTTAATTCGATAATGATTCTCCATTTCAATTTAAAAAGGCATGAAAAATAGCAAGCAAGTACATTTGTTTACTAAAGTTACCTTTGGTTTACGATGATTTTTTTTGTTAGATTTCACCCAGTTTAAAGAGATACAAAGCAAAAACATAAAAAATCAGTGTCTGAAACTTTTTCTCAGTATGTAACAGGATTCATGGATGTATTTGGTGTTTGAACTCCATTCCTAAATTGCCAAAGAAGAAATTTCAAGACCAGCCTTTGCAGGTGATGTTAGTTAATAATCTAACTCTGTTGGGTGCATAGAATTTTCGAAAATAAACACTATGATCTGTAGACAGGTAAGATTTTCGTCTCCATCACTACACAGCATTTTGCCTGTAGTTGTACAGGTCTGATGGGCCGCCAGGGCGACGCGAGCCACGGCCAGGCCAAAAAAATACCCCATCCATTTCAAATACATCTCTATTGGAAGTATTAATCAAAAGACAGGTGGAATTTTTCTGAAAACCAAAATAGAATGAAGTGCAGTAGTGAACCATGCACCTGTGCATGAAGTTCAAATATGAACAGATCAGTTATTTTGAAGAAAAAAAATAATTTTATTGAGTTATCTACTCCCCGCGACTCGCCACAGTGGATGAAGCGATTTAAGATGAATGAATGAAGTTATCTACTCCTTGTGGTCACTTTTTCTTTGCCTAGACTATTCCTACCGGACAAAAATATAAACTACCGACTGCCTGCTGCACCATCTGACTGAATTCAACCAGATCAATTTCCCATCCTGCAAACCTCGGCCATTTATAGATTTTTTGAAAGGACCTGAAAAAAAAATTTTTTGGGAAAAAACTGCTATCATTATTATAGTAATTGTTTCAGATGGATCTGATTACTCGCATGGGTTTTTGGAAATTTAAAAAAAAACTTGATAAAGTTAGGTTGAGAAACAGCTGATCTGAGGATAACCTGTGTTTAAATTTTATTTTCTGATGAATATCCAAACACCGTATTATTTCTTTTCGAATTAGCCCATGCCATGTTTTTATACATAAGGACAAATAAACAATCAAGACAACATAACATGTGTTGTGTTTTCATAAATTTAGTGTCCGAGGTGAAATTATTAAGAAGTCACAAACTTAAAACAATAAACACCAACTAGAACTTGGGGCAGCAGTGGCTCAGTGGTAGAGTGGGCCTTCTATGATCAGAGATCGGCGGTTTGATTCCCACTCAGCCATCCTCAGAGTGTGAGCTGACAGTGGGAGGTGTCAGCTCACCTCCCGGTCACTGCCGAGGCGCCCTTGAGCAAGGCACCGTCCTCCTTATGAGCAGCTCAGTTGGATGCACCACAAGGTCGCTGCTGTCACTCTGCCTCCCCCTACTGTAAAACTAATTGCATGCTTACAGGCCCCTAGTGTAATGTGTTTTTGTTTCAGGGGACTGTACACAATATTGTATTTTATGCAAAAGTCCAACTAATTGCATGTATATGCACCGCATGAGTGAAAAGACAATTTCCCCGTTGGGGACAATAAAGTAGAAATTTCTTTCTTTCCTTCTACAAAGTAGTTAACCTGAATGCAGACTTTGATGCAGTCACCTTTACATTGCATAAGATAACTTTAATTTCTTTAGCATTACCTCTGGACACTGACATGCAAACACAACAACAACTGAGAATGCCATGATAACTATTAAAGCGCTACAATATTAAAGTTTCCCAATACACCATAATGTCTAGACAGACTGTGACTTGGCTTAGTGCTCCACCTGACGACTCAGACACACACTGTCAGAAGGCTGAGTGGATAGATCTCACCACTAAAAATGTTGACCAGGGCTGTCACACAGACAACTAAAAAAAAAAGTCTACAGTCGAGAAAGCCGAGTCTGTGTTACTCACGCCTCCAGACTATAAAGTAACTTCAAAGAATCAAAGGAGACAGTTCCAACATGCTCTCACACTCACAAACCTCATCACTGTGTTCACCACAACTGAATAAAAGTTATATAAAACACATTCATCTCACCTGAGACTGGAAGTTGACCATAGTTGTCGTCTCTATGTCCTTTTTTCCAAGCACCTCCATTTTCACTGGCGCATTGGGGAATTTATAGGAGAAGTATTCCAGGAAGTCTGGGAGGTAGGACGCAGCTCCATGGATGATTCCCATCACAAAGCATGCAGCTTGGGCTTTATCCTCACTGAATGACAGGGTTACAAACTCTTGGGCAAAGCGCTGCATCTCAGCCGGAGACAAACAGGAGAGCTGGTCGATGTAAGCGTGGGCCACAGATGCTCCTCCGTTAGGCTGATGCTCGATATGGATCATGTGCCCAAACTCCAGGCCAGGCAGGCCAGGCATTGGAGTGCAGTGAAGAGGGGAGCTGTAGCCAAGCCTTTCCCTGACCATGGAGGAGATGGAGACAGTGGTCGCGGCGATAACAGAAGCATCCTGGTGGTGTTGTTGTGACGCTGCTGAGGTGTGGAGTAGACTGCTGCTGTTGTTCCCATTAATTCGACTGAGGAACTCAGGCAGCGCCAGAGACACTCCTGAACAAACTGTCTGACATGAGCGATGATACATTTTGGGTCGGCTGTGCCTCTCCTTCACTCTCTCACCATCTTTGTGCTTCTTTTTCTTCTTCTTTTTGAGTTTCTTCAGCAGAAGATCTTCCTCTATACCAGACTTGGGCTTCTCCGTTGATTCTTTGATGGAAGATTGAACATTTTAATAAATTAAACACAATCTTGAGCATCATTTGAGGTGAAAATGAATCAGCAGTTACAGGAAATTAATCACAAATTCATATAAATTAAATACATCTGCAGTCTGCCTTAAAGTAGAGGAATTTTATTGAGGTTATGTTTGATAGTTTCATGAACTTCATGGAATATTCCACTGAAATGTCTGACATATCTCTATAAATCACATATTTAATGACACTGCTGATAGTTATACACCTTAAATAAAGCTTACCTAACCACTGGCTCCACCAGTGTATTATTGGAGCTTTGTATAATTCAATAATAAAAAAAAAGGCATTTTGATCTAAACTTGTCAACATTTCATGTCACTCCTACCTTTCTGTGGAGAAACCACGTCCCCATTTTCTTTTGCAACATCATGGACAGGGTGCAGCTTGTAATTTTTCCAATCTTTATTCTTTTCCTTCTTGTCTCTGTCTTTCTCCTTCAGTCGGTGATCTGTGGAGCAAACATGAGTAAAATGCTGTGACATAAACTGTCTGATGAACAAACACACATTTCCACGTGTATACATCACCATCTGGGCCTAATAAATACTGGGGCCTGTGGAACATGGAATTATGTAATAATTTAATTAATCCTAAAATTGCAGCCCTGTTTGACTAACAGTGTTTTATTTGACGGTAAACCGGGCTGACAGCGGCCGGCAGCGGAGGTGGGCTGTGCGGTGCGGTCCTACCTCTCTGGAGCGCCTTCGTGTCGCCGTTCTCTGTCTTTGTATGGCAGCTAGCTGGGCTCACTCTCTCCAGAGCCGCCGCCGAGCTGCGCTGCGCTTCACTGCCTTTCTCCTTCTCCTTGTGTCGCTTCTCCTTGGCCTTTTTCACTTTGGGTGGCGAGGCCAGGAAGTTGCTGATTTTGAAGATTTTCCGAACGGGAGTAACTGGCACCGCCGAGCCGACAGAGTGGCTCGCCTTGGCCGGGCCGAAACTCCATTTCGCTGGGCTCCCACAACTCTGTTTCCCGTTGTGTTTTTCCCCTGCGCACGCCTCTCCGTTCAGTTTCCTGTGCTTCAGGCCTTTCTCCTCTACCCGGACCTTCTTGGGCTGAGGCGGGTAAATGTCGCTGGAAGACTGCGGTCGGCTCTCCGGTGGCCGTTTAGCTATCAAGGGTTTAGGGGAAATTGTTTTGCTGTTTCCTGCGAAATGCATGGAGTCCACGGCCTCGGCCATCTTGGAAGTTTCTATTTTTTACGGTCAGACGTAACGGGTGCGTGAGAGACAGGCTGGGGGCGGGGCTTAAGCACTTCCGTCAGACGCACGGAGCAGGGAGAGCGGCAGTTCGCATTGTTTACCCCGGACATGACACGGGTCGGTCCTGTCGAGTGCAGTGGTTCTTAACCTTGTTGGAGGTACCGAACCCTGCCCGTTTCATATATTCACTCACCTAACCCTTCTTTACTAAAAAAAAATATATATATATATATATATTTTTTCCAAATCTAAGACATAAGTATATGTTTTACTGGTGTATGTAATGAATTGTGCATTAATTTCACTTTTATCAAAGAAAAAAACCAAGACAGTGCATCAACTCACATGAAACGACCTACCTGCAAATCAGTGTGACTTATGTTGTTATTGAGAGACCAGTTCAGATATGCGTAGCTTCACCTTGGCAAGTGCTACTCTTATGTCATTTTCACAGCAAATTCTGTTTCTTTTGTTTTCCATGCAGCCCAAGGAAGTGTTCCTCTATTTTTGCCAGTGCGAGACTAGAGTTGCTCAACTTGAAATTGCAAATCATGCAGAATGCTGACTCCCATCACGTTCCGTTATACAGTACATGACCTCCGTCTCCGCCGAAGCCCTGAGACCGACTCACAGAACCCCTAGGGTTCGATTGAACCCAGGTTAAGAACCACTGGTCTAGTCACTAGAGTCTAGCTTCAGTACTGTCTAGTGACTAGAGTCTAGGGTTGGTACTGTCTAGTGACTAGAGTCTAGGGTCGGTACTGTCTAGTGACTAGAGTCTTGTTTCGGTACTGTCTAGTTACTACACTCTAGGGTCGGTACTGTCTAGTGACTAGACTATAGTGTCGGTACTGTCTCGTGACTAGAGTCTAGGGTCGGTACTGCCTAGTGACTAGAGTCTAGGGTCGGTACTGTCTAGTGACTAGAGTCTAAGGTCGGTACTGTCTAGTCACTAGAGTCTAGGGTCGGTACTGTCTAGTGACTAGTGTCTAGTGTGGGTACTGTCTAGTGACTAGAGTATAGTGTCGGTACTGTCTCGTGACTAGAGTCTCGTGTCGGTACTGTCTAATGACCAGAGTATAGTGTCGGTACTGTCTCGTGACTAGAGTCTCGTGTCGGTACTGTCTAGTGACTAGAGTATAGTGTCGGTACTGTCTCGTGACTAGAGTCTCGTGTCGGTACTGTCTAATGACCAGAGTATAGTGTCGGTACTGTCTCATGACTAGAGTCTAGGGTCGGTACTATCTAGTGACTAGAGTATAGTTTCGGTACTGTCTAATGACCAGAGTATAGTGTCGGTACTGTCTCGTGACTAGAGTCTAGGGTCGGTACTGTCTAGTGACTAGAGTCTAAGGTCGGTACTGTCTCGTGACTAGAGTCTCGTGTCGGTACTGTCTAATGACTAGAGTCTAGGGTCGGTACTGTCTCGTGACTAGAGTCTAGGGTCGGTACTGTCTAGTGACTAGAGTCTAGTTTCTGTACTGTCTAATGACCAGAGTATAGTGTCGGTACTGTCTCGTGACTAGAGTCTCGTGTCGGTACTGTCTAGTGACTAGAGTATAGTGTCGGTACTGTCTCGTGACTAGAGTCTCGTGTCGGTACTGTCTAATGACCAGAGTATAGTGTCGGTACTGTCTCGTGACTAGAGTCTTGGGTCGGTACTGTCTAGTGACTAGAGTCTAGTTTCGGTACTGTCTAGGGACTACAGTCTAGTGTTGGTACTGTCTTGTGACTAGATAGATAGATAGATAGATAGATAGATAGATAGATAGATAGATAGATAGATAGATAGATAGATAGATAGATAGATAGATAGATAGATAGATAGATAGATAGATAGATAGATAGATAGATAGATAGATAGATAGATAGATAGATAGATAGATAGATAGATAGATAGATAGATAGATAGATAGATAGATAGATAGACAGACAGATAGATAGATACTTTATTAATCCCGGAGGAAATTGCATAGACTCTAGTCACGAGACAGTACCGACACTGGACTCTCGTGTCTGCAGTAACATGTTTTCTCCGTCTCTGGATAGCGTCAGCTTTTGTATGAAAAGTAAAACAAGAAGTGGAGAACCAGTTTTTACAGACCAAGAGTGTTATGAACATAAAGAACTAAGAAAAGAAGTAAAAGAAATGATTGTAGAAGAGATGATTGTGGAGAACGGGTAGTTGGGTTTTTTTTCTTAATTTTGTCTGTTTTTACTAGTGTGATAAATGTTAAACGCTTAGATGTTTCTTTGTTCAGAAAACGCACAGTATTATTGAAAATCCTCTTTATGTGAATCTCTTTTGGATTTAGTGTCGTTATTATTTTGTAATTTGACTTTTATGAATAAACGTGATGTTAAAAATCAAATCAAATCTCTCTTTCTCTCTCTCTCTCTCTGTCTCTCTCTGGATAGATAGATGGATAAACAGACAGACTGACAGACTGACTGACTGACTGACTGACTGACTGACTGACTGACATACTGACTGACTGAGCATTTGACACCTATCTGCATCCAGGATTAAAAGTATCATACCCAAAGTAACCACTGGGAGGCAACAAACACACTTAGTTTCTCAGATAATCAACTTCAAAAAAGCAGCATCACATTCGTGTCTCATTACTGACATTTATTATGTGTAATAAATATTTACATCTGGGATTTGGGACAAAAAATATCCCAGCAAAATAAGCCTTGACACTGGTTCTTAGCCTGGGCCCTGTATACTTTGACAGCTCACTGTTGTATGTTCACATTTTGTGTCATGGTGGGTGCTTTTTTTAAACTATTTTTTATTTTATTTTTCAGCTCACCTATAGTACTTTTCCTGACATTGTCAATGCTGTCTTGCCTGGCAGTGGTCTTTGTGGTGAAAGGATGAATTTATATAAGCACCCTGCTGCATCTGATTTGAGGGTCTTTTTTTCCTCTCCGTCTACTTTTCAGCACAACCGTTGCATTTTTAAAATGCTTTCTATCCATGGTTGTTAACACTCAACCCAGCTGGAGACATGGGTCCAGTGTTTCAACAAGGTCTGATATAGATATTTACAGACATTTCCGTGCAGCAGACATTGCGTGAAGATATTCCAGTGTGTAGAAGTGCCAGAGTTGTAGTTCAAAATTAATTCCGTCAACTTTAATTCTGTCAACTTCTCCTCCTCGACAGAGTTGTGGTGGAGAAAGAGCTGAGTTGAAAGATGAAGCTCTCAATTTACCGGTCAGCCATGAATAAAAGTAAACCCAGGCAAATAAATTTCAAACCCTTGTTAGACTGCAGAACACACAAACCTCAGAATTAAAAATAAAGTGCAAAAAGAGCTGAATAATCCTTTTCTCGTAAATTAAAGACATCCCAGTCTAAAGAACTGAAGGCCTACACTTCAAGTAAAAAAACATTAACATGTTCAGAAAACATGAATAAAAACTGACTTTCAGGGGAAAAATGCTAACAGGACTGTCTTCATGAGAGAAAGGGGCCTGTGGCCTGCCAGTCATTTACTTGTGCACAAGGTTACTTGTGCAAAAGGTGTTCACAGAGCGCACCTTGACTGATTTGGAAAGCTCCCACTGTTTGGCACAGCCCCCTTTTTTTCCCACCATGACAAGGTGGTGGAAAAAGAGAGGGTGGTGGTCTCTGTCATCTGTGGCGATAGAGACCACCCGCTTCAGATCTATGTCCCCCTTTGTCAGCATCTTATTGCTGCATACATGTCCCCTCCTCTTGTGTGTGTTAGTGGTGTTACACCCAGCAAAGAGCTCCTTGTCTTTGTGAAGGAACCTGACACACAAAAGCTGGACCTTACCACTAACATCAGTAGACTCATCAATATCCACAGATATGCATGGTGCTCTCTGAATAGCTGCATCGAGCTGTTAATATTTCTGATTTTCTGGTTGCTGTTGAAGCAACCAGAAAATCAAAAAATGTTGATGTTGGGAGTTTTTTCACAAATCTCATCTTTCTGTTTTTCCCAAACAAAATGTCAACAGCTTTTAACCACTTATTCACAACTGTCCCATCACTAAAAGATGTTTTATGTTGCCCCAAACTCCACCATGCCTTTAGTGAACATTCGTTTGCATTTTTCTCGGTTATTTTGCCCTCAGCTCGGACTTCAGGGAATTTTGCTCCAAAGCTCTGTGCTTTGTTTCGTAGTGGCGCTTCACGTTATTAGTTAATTAGTGCTACGTGTTCAGATATATGAGGTAAAATGGTTTTGAACTGACTGATGGAAGAATAAACATAAATTTCTCCGTCCATCATTGTTAACCAGCGGTTTTCCTCATCAACCTCCCTTCGTTTGGAGCTGTGCTGTCCTCACTGCCTGTGCTCTGTGCTCCTGTAGCGGACGGTAAACTCACAGCGGACTGCCTCACTTCCTGGTGCGCTGACAGACAGGGTAAAGAAACGATCTGATTGGCTGAACTGAGTGACGCTATTACCGTATTAACTGGAGGAGCGGCGCCCGCCGTCTGTAGCCGTGACCGCCAGTAAAAATGCGCCAAGAAAAACTACTCTGGTGAATTTATCATGGGGCGGCCACGGGTCCGGACAGAACCATCACGCGGTCCGGATCCGGGCCGCGGTCCGCCTTTTGGTGACCCCTTTTTTAGAATGACATCTCAGCCATCCGGACCCCATAAAGACAGACATAAAACTGAACTGCTATCTGCTGGGGTAGGGGCTGATAGTTTCTTCCTACCCTCAGGGGTTTGCCCTGCCCATAAAAACTTAAATGTGACGTGTTGGCTGTTACAGATTCTCACTGTGTGTAAGTAGCATTCAACATGCAATAATATATTGGCCTACAGTGTTCTCTGTGAAAATGTACCTGTGTAATGTTCTGAAATACAAACGCTGACAAGCGTTTGAGTTCATGCTTTTATTTAATGTTTCACAGCATCGGTATGGAATAAATCAATATTCATCATGAAAAGGATATTCTGGATGGTCACTCCACCTGTGTTGACACAAAGACTGATGTTGGTAGCCTGGCACGGCACAATTCAACTCAGTCTTCATTAAATAAATAGATAGATAAATAAATACAGACATACTTTAAAAAAATAAAAATTTTCAAAAAATTATAAATTATATATATATATATATATATATATATATATATATATATATATATATATATATATATATATATATATATACTGGATTAATCCCTGTAGGGAAATTAGTGGCACAGTCTAGTTAGTTACATGCATATATATATTAGTTAGTGTGTATAGGCCCTGAACACACACACACACACACGCACGCACGCACGCACGCACGCACGCACGCACACACACACACACACACACACACACACACACGCAAAGATGGGGCCTGTAGGCATGCTCAAGTACTTCAATGACAGTACTTCAATGACAGCTAATACTTACATCAGCAGCTCCACAAAACGAATATTTTTGTTCAGTGCCTCTATGGCGGTCATTTCCTCCTCAGTGAGTGAAAAATCAAATATCTAAAATGATTTGATTGAAATTAGAAGTCAATCCTTAAAATAAAAGTGCAGAAAGGTCGAACTTTTGGCAACATAACTTCCTAATAAACATACCTGGAAGTTGTGTTTGATCCTCTCCGGGCTGAAGCTCTTTGGGATCACCACCACTCCTCTCTGGACATTGAAGCGTAGAGCCACCTGAGCACTGCTCTTGTTGTATTTTTTACCGATGGATGTGAGCATGTTATCCTCCAGCAAGGGGGGACATCTCAAATTCACCCTGATAATGAAACAGAAGAAATCAAGAGATGCTACTCAAGGACACTCGAAGGTTTGGCTTGGTTCATCTCATTGTTGAATATGCCCAGATCTAGATTTATTCCAACTTTCCGAACATAAATCGTGTTACTGAACATTTGCTTGTAATTTACACTAAAATATCACATCATTTATAAAGTTTCCTTTCAAACCAACACACCAGGAGGCATCTCTAGAGGAGCCGATGGGACAATATCCAACAATCACAATGTCATGCTGACGACAGAACTCCAGAAGTTTGGGTTGTGTGAAATATGGATGGCATTCAACCTACAGTTCAGAAAAGGAACATGCACTCTGTGAACATTTGTTGGCCAAAAAAAGAACAAAAGAAACTTGCCTGGTGGACCAAGCGGAGTAAATATTTTAACGTTAACAACCAGGGTTAGTAACCGCTGAGGCTGGCCTCATGTATTTCTTGCATACATCGGGATCTCATCCAGATACATAAGGTAGTTTTTTTTGCGTAAAGGTGAATAAAGTTCTAAAACATACCATCAAATTTGAAATGGCAACATCTTCTTACTATATCCATGAGTTACATTTTGCAAAAAATGTATACATATAAGTAAGTTTTTTTTGTGGACAAACCGCTTACATAGGCTACCGCTGTACACGTAGCTTCTTCTCACCACTGACTGTGCTACATAGTTAGCGGGGTTCTAGAGAGATCGGTCAGGCTCACCTGGTTGGATACAGGTTTGTGTTTGAGGCCTGGTTTATTCAGCAGCAGCTCCAGCTGTCTGCGGTTGAAGTTGGACACGCCCAGAGATTTTACCAGCCCGGCGTCTTTGCAATCCTCTAAAGCCTGTTAAGAAAGAAGATATCAGATCCTCTGAAGGTCTGAAAATGATGTTCTTGACAGACTTAATCTACACTACTGGGGAGAAGAAAATATAAAGCAGTGAGGAGGAATTAAGAGTTCTCTCATCTCAACATTTTGACACTTTTTTTGTCTTGCTTTACAACTTTGGATGAGGAATTCATGTGAAATTCTATGTGAGAAAACATAAAAAAATCACAAAACCACTGAGAACCCTACAGAACTCACCTCCCACGTTGCACAGAGGTCTGTGTGGTGGTAGGTGTATTTTCCATCCTGGTCTTTTGGATAAAATTCACTCCCAGGCTGAAGTTTAAGCACAATTCAGAGCGTTACAAGTGTGGCATAATCTGCTTGGCGATGCTGTCAAACTTAACATGAAATGATGGTGAGGATCTCAGTGGAGTGATGAGCCCCAAAACCGGTGACCACAAACATGAACAGTGAAAAGGGAAAGTTTTGCTACAGTTTACTCCAATGACTGTCATCATTGACAAAAAATAAGCCTTGAATCTTTTAACAAGATAATAATTAATTTATTATTATTGTGATTGGTCATGAACAGTTTATTTTAAACCATTTTAAATCATCAATTTGAGTTTGTTTGGCTGTGATAACATGTGAGTCACTGTTCAGACAGAGGACCGGTTGATGGTGTGTGCTACAAACCTTGAAGGCCATCGGAAGCTCAATGATGTAAAGGTCCACATAATCTAGTTTTAAGGCTTTCAGTGTCCTCTCCAAAGTTGGTCTCACCAATTCTGGTGGATGAAATGTATTCCAGAGCTGAGGACAACACAGAGGTACTGAACAGGCAACATAACTAAATGAATGCAGCGCAAAGTGACTCATAAAAGAATCAGAAGGTTTCTCAAACTGCGTGAGTATGGATTACCTTTCCACAATAAAAGATGTCTTCTCTTTTCACGGTCCCATCAGCTATCTTCTCTCTGATGGCTTGACCGACTTCATGCTCATTGAAATAAACTAACGCCCCGTCAAAGTGCCTGTAACCCACATCAATGGCCAGCTTGACACACTGGAGTGCCGTGCCTTTGGGAGTCTGTAAGAAACACAAAGCAACATTTTGATTGCGTTAAGCAGCAACAGTACATTAAAGTTGAGACTTTATTCTCCTCACCGTTCGAGGGTCTCCGTACGTGCCCAATCCCAGCAATGGAATATGATTTCCATCACTGAGGGGGATTCTGTGGCTCTTAGCAGTCAGTTCCATGTGTGTGAAATGTGGATGAACTGAACTCTAGCCTGCCTAATAGCTAATTTATTGAACGAGCATGAATCTTGAACTTTGGAGTTTTAAACTTTATGACTGCTTTCAGGTATTAGCAGGTTGATGATGTCACGTGAGATTCCAACAGGCAGAGCAGGCTTGTATCCAGCTTTTCATCATGCCCATGATATTACACCTGGTTCATCAGGCTGCTCTTAAACCGCTGAAATAATTTCCCCCATGCATTTGTCAAAATGAAATTACCGTACCAGACTGATTCATGGCTACAATGGATAGGAATGAAGAATATTAGATTGAAGTAGTCCTATCTGATCTTTCATAATATTGATTATTATTTAAATACACTATATGTTATTAATTTCTACCATCGCAATTACAATGTTCTATCAATAAAACAGTACAACTGTTGTTTTAGCGTGCCTTAAAGAGTGCTGTGTGAGCTTAATGCAGGAAGACAATGTCTGAAGTACATAAGCTTGCAAATACTATTCTCAGATGTTAACATACAGACTTCACATTGACAGTTGCATGCTGTATTTTAAACAAAACCTTACCTGAATATGTCAACATTAGAAAATGATTCTACTTTATGCATTGGAATAATTTAATATTTAATAAATTAGGTTTATCTGTAGTCCTTGTATGATGAAACAAACTTTTAGATAAATTTACAGGGCTGATGTTTGATAGTACGGCAGCGTAGAGCTGCCACACCAAGAAAATAAAAACCGGGACGTATCACGTTATTTCGTGATACGTATCTCGGAATTTCGTGATAGTATCTCGGAATTTCGTGATAGTATCTCGGAATTTCGTGATACGTATCTCGGAATTTCGTGATACGTATCTCGGAATTTCGTGATAGGACTTTTTAAAGTGGTTTTATTTACTGTCTGCTGGCCATCAGTAAATCATGGCTCCTTTACATGATGCCATTGAATTTTATTTCATGCTTGGCTTGAGACATGGTGAGATTTTACAGTTATTGGGCTCCGTGGATGACATTTATATAAGCATGCGTACCCTAAGACGACACTTGAAAAAGATGGTGCTATACCGGAGGAAAAACGAGTCGGACCCTCTTGAGGTAGCGTCGTTCCTCATTGATGAGCTGGAGGGACACGGCCGGCTGCATGGATACAAGCTCCATCATCTCAACTGCATCCAAGCTGGATATGTTGTCACCCAAAGTACGGTGAGGCATTTGTTAAAGTTTTTCGACCCCCGTGGTGTTGAACAGAGACGGAGAAATCGCCTAACGCGGCGCATGTACTTTAACCCAGGGCCTAATTTCATGTGGCATGTTGATTCATACGACAAACTAAAACCATTTGGTGTCTGTATAAATGGAGCAATGGATGGCTTTTCAAGACTTATGATATGGCTACATGCCTATTCAACAAACAGCGATCCCAAAGTAATCGCTGGGTATTTCATAAAGGAAGTTGAGAGGAGGATGGGGACACCATCCAGAATTCGCGCAGACTTCGGGACAGAAAATGTAACAATGGCAGAAATGCAGAGGTTCTTGCGATGGAGTATGGATCGCCGCCTTGTCACCAACTGTTACATCGCTGGGTCCAGTAACCACAATCAGCGGATCGAAAGCTGGTGGGCCTTTTTGAGAAGACATCATGCCCAGTACTGGATGAATCGTTTCCAGGAACTGAAAGACAAAGACTGCTTCTCTGGAGACTTCTTGGACAAGCAACTTATATTGTTCAGTTGCCTGGCCATCATCCAGGTAAACTATGTCAGATACTGTACATGAACCATCATCTTGTGTGTGTGTGTGTGTTTGTGTGTGTGTGTGTGTCTCTCTCTCTCTCTCTCTCTCTCTGTGTGTTTGTGTGTGTCTCTCTGTGTGTGTGTGTGTGTGTGTGTCTCTCTCTCTCTCTGTGTGTGTGTGTGTTTCTCTCTCTCTCTCTGTGTGTGTGTGTGTGTGTGTGTGTGTGTCTCTGTGTGTGTGTGTGTGTGTCTGTGTGTGTGTATGGTCATGCGTGCGTGATCGTGAGCAGAGAGAGATAGAGTGAGCGCATCTATATACAGTATATGGTCCGTTAGCTATTCCCGATCAGAGCTGCACAGAAAAGAATCAAATTTTTTTGGAATTAGCAAAGTATTTTCTCTATTCCAATAATGGATCCCATGGATGTATTTTGTGATTGATCCATGATCTAACTATGATTTAATCCGTGGTTCAAAACAACGTTACCAAATTTTCTCCTCTCGCGAGATCTGTCCGACAATCCCACACGCACACTCTGGTGGTCTGAGTACACCGCCATCTACTGGTCAAAAGCCAGTGGGCTTTATATTGCAGCTGTCAAAATCCTATGCCTTTAAGCAACAATGTTGTCATGTATGTATTTAAATATATATTTTTTTCTTTTTTTACTACATAGGAAGAACTGCAGCAAGTTGTACATTTGTGGAACACCCATGTTATCCGGAGGAGCAGAAATGCAGTGGCTCCAAGTGGACGTCCCATTCTCATGTACACCATCCCTCATCTATTTGGAGGACAAGATCATCTGAAAGAAGTGTCTCGGGGAGCAGTGGAGGCTTGTAAAGAGGAATGCCAACAGAGGGGACCTCACCCTTGTGATGAAACCGTATTCAACATGTGTTGCCTTATAATGACGGAGAACTTCTTACACTCTCCCACCACACCAGATGAAGCTATAGAGCTGTATCTTTTCCTGAGAGCATGCATTCTAAAAGACTTAGAAATTACTCTGTGATTTCTGGAATAGGCAAATAAAGCAAGCCTATATTGTTGATGTGATCCGTTTTTAACATTGAATGCATGAGGAAAAGAAACATCACAACTATGATGTTGTTGTTTTAATTTCTTGAACTATTTTGCCCACAGTGTAATGCTCTTGCTCATCTACATATAGCAGCAAAGAATTTAAATTTGTTTCCATAAATTCATGACAGATGGAGCAAATATGAGACTGTTTCTCATTACCATGTGATTTGTACTTCAGGGGAAGGGTCACACAACAACACAACTCCAGGGCTCTTTCTTGTGCTTTCTTCCTCGTGGCTGCAATTTTCTTTTTTACACATAAGACACATGCAGACCTAAGCATTACACAAAATAAACTGTTTTATTTTGTAGTAACAGCATTCAGATTCCCTTTCAAATTGCTCTTTTACGTAACAGTACATTAACATGTAGAGCAGGTATTGGGGAACTCATTAGATAACTCAAAATCAGGTAACAAGAGTATAGAAAAGTAGTTGGGTCTTCAGCTGCACTCTGGAAGAACTAACATCACACATGTGTTTTTTTCGTCAACTGGACAGGTAAAAAAATTCCCTGCTCTTATGGATTATAACACTATATGTATCACAAATGTAAACATAAAAAATAAACCATTTCCCAACATTAAGGTGCAAGTCTACATTCTTTTTGTAGCCGCATTTAGAACCACTGTAGAATCAAATTGCTCTTCTACATAACAGAGTAGTAGAGCATATATTGGGAAAGTCATTAGAGAAGTCATAATCAGATAAGGGTATAGAAAAGTGGTCAGGACTTCTCAATAACATTAACAGGTTTTTATCCATCAACTTGACAAGTCACAAAACGCTATGCTCTGAATATCTGTAGACATTCATTAGACACACATTAGACATGTGCACCACTAGCTTAGTTGAGATAAGCATATAACAAAGCTAAGCTAGGCTGAATTTGTATGATGTTTTGTCAATCAGTACACTGTCAAACTCAGTACGTAGCTCTGGATAGGAAGCGTATGTCCATGGTAGTTCCAGAACTGGACCACATGTGTGTGCAACAGGTCTTCGTGCAAGTCCATCAACTGCCGTGAACATGATGGTAATTTTGCTTACACATATGACATCTGACCCTGTCACAAACCTTAATACTCTTCGGAGACCTGCCTCATCTAAGCCTCTGATGTATTGTTGCAAGAAACGAAAGCTTTGGGTCTCAGCTTGACTTGAGGGAGAGGCATGTAGCATTTTCAAAAGCCTTTTGGTTGTTGGCTTTTTGGCTTCATACATGTGCAGGACATCTTGTGGGCTGGCGAGAGCTTCTCTTAGGGAGGAACCAGCAACGAAGGACATCTTTTCTGATGCATATCTTGGCTTTTGGATCAACTGCTTGTGTGCCACTTTCAGAAGGATGCCTTTTAAATTATTTTGTGTTGGAAGTGCTGTTACGTCCAAACGGTCTAAAAGATCAATCAGCTCATCTTTCTCCTCCCCTGAAAGTTCTCCTTTTAAGGCAGTGGTGATCAGACTCCTGTCTGAATGACTGACATATAGAAGAAGACTTTCAAAAAGCACATCATCAGAGACTTCCTGCTCACCAAAAATAAGTGCCACTGTAAAAGCTGGGGAAAGGCGACAGGGAAAATAGCCGTGGTCTTGAAATCCCTTCAGTAGAATTCGCCCAATGGATTTCCATTCTTCTTCTTGCCACTTAGGACACAGAGATGGAATTCTCTGGTCCTCCCCTTCAGCTGTGTGGTCCAGTAGCTCGGTCCAAAATGCAGCATACACATCCCTTGAGATGCCATCTGCATCAGCACCTCTTTCATCTATGTAAGTGTATCTAAGTTCATGTTTGAGAAGTGCTGCATCCTTGAATTGGCCTATCATCTCCTGTAAAAGATTGACCCTATGAAGTCTTATAGTGATTTGCACAACATCCCATGAAGGAGTTGAACTTCTTGCTACCTCACCTACAGATTCTGACTCTGCAGTAGCATTGGCTGTTGGCGGAGGTGTGATGGGAGCTTCATCTTCTCTCAGTGCTGTGTCTGAAGTAGAGGATGCTTCACTTATTGGGAGAGGTATGCTGATCAATGTGTCATTTGAGCTTGTTCTGGGAATGAGGACTGATGTTATGATAAGGTCCTCACTGTTCTCTAAGTCAGGTAGATAGATCAAAGTGTCATCCATTTGGCCAGCCACAGGTTCTCCAAGATACGAGCCAAACATAACCTCAGATGTGTCTAGGTTTGCCTCAATGTCAGAAGTTTGAATAGGCTGGTCATCTTCTTCCAACATGTCATTCAATTGCTCATCCTTGTTGTTTGATGTTCCCATAATGCATTCTTCATCATCCTTATCTTCTGGGGCCTTAGTGCACAGGTAAAATCTCAACACTCCCATTTTAAGTATGCTGTACAGTTCACCAACTGTAATAACATCATCAAAAATAGCTTCCTCCTGATAGTCTAATATGTCATGACTAAATGCATCAATTTTTCCTACTTTATTTTCTCCCTTCGGGAAGAAAATGTCTTTGGCATACTGCAATATCTCCTCTTTTTTTGAGTCTTTGGGGACATCAAGGCTCCTTGTCCCCCCCCCTCTACGTTTCCGGACTTGTTTACCCTCATGGATCCACCCCAACTCAATTTTTCTTGTCATTTTCTCAGCCCATTTCTTGTGTTTTGCATACTTACTTCTCCTTTTCTCCTGGTTAGTGTTATCATCAGTGTCACCAATCCCCATTCTTTGTTTGAGTTTGTCAAGCAGTGATGTTTTCGTTGTTTGTTTTGTGCCATGATGTTGCCCATGATCCAAACAAAAGCGTCTTGCTGCAATCCTATCCCCATACGTAGGGATGTAGCCAGCCAGGGTGTCATCATCCATACAATCAATGACTCCAGCATCAATCTGTAAAGACAGACATACTAGATATAATAATTACAACTCACAAGACTGCATTAACACAGAGACAGGGTGGTAGTAGATGGCATTCTCTATAATATCCTTATCCTTACCGACTGGGGACTGGATTTTAACTTCACAGTTGTAACTTCGCTTTTTTTGTTGTGTTTTTTTTATCCATTATATTCATTAAATTGAATATTATTTCTGAGTAATGAAGGTCATCAAGTGTAACAGATCGTTGCTAAGGACGCCAGTCTGATCAGCGCAGCACAGAGTATAAAAAGAAGGATGCAGGATCTTTATCGTTTTTGTATTTTTTCCGACATTAAACAGCTTGGGACTATGCTGGCAGAAAATGAAACCTGCTGATGAGAGCCTCTGACCCGGTGGCACCCCATGACAACCTCCGAACTATAGCCTACGTCATCCCGTACTTGTATTACTATTTACTTTGTTGGGACTAGCCTATTGGGACTTTTACTATCTGACCCAGACACAGGAGGGTCCGCCACTTGCATTGTCTTGGCTCCGTTTCCATCTTTCAACAAGTGTTCGTGAAGCTACACGAGTGTTGCGAACAGTCCCCCAACTGTGTTTTTCCCCCTCAGCATGTAGCTGCTTAACAGGCTAGTTAGCTAACTTGACTATACACAGCGCTGACCATACGCAACTCTTTAATTAGATGGTGAGCGGTCAAAATTAGCTTACATGATCTTGTTCCATGCGTTGGAGACAGTCCTCTGACACTCCACGACCTCGTAGAAATCTGGACAGTGGAGAGTCCATGGCGATGTGCAAGCTCACTTGGGAGAGGCGTGGAATGATGTGGATGATAGGTGATAGGTATCACATTGTCACGTTACAACATAGCATCTTATCACGAAATTCCGAGATACGTATCACGAAATTCCGAGATAGTATCACGAAATTCCGAGATACGTATCACGAAATTCCGAGATAGTATCACGAAATTCCGAGATAGTATCACGAAATTCCGAGATACTATCACGAAATTCCGAGATACGTATCACGAAATTCCGAGATACGTCCCGGTTTTTATTTTCTTGGTGTGGCAGCTCTACGCTTCCGTATGATAGAGATGCAGGTCCTCTCAGCAAACTGGCTTGAGGTCAATCCAGATGATCAGCTTCCACCTAGAGGTAAAGTTCTGCCACTACACAACAAAGATTCTGTCTGCGACAATCTCTGGGCTGTACACCAATCAGAGCTGGCCACTGATCCATGAAAGCAGTTGTTGCTTCAAATCAATTTCTGATTGGTTAGAGGTCAATACATGTTCTTCTGAAAAGGAACTAGTTCACACACCTGATTTATATTTGTCCATTGAAGTTATTGGGCTACTGTTAGTAACAGAACTGTAAGAAGTAATGATAGTGAGTTCTGTTGTGGGTCATTCAATGAAAACTGTAAAATTTGAGTTCTTGACATTCAAAGAGGAATGGGAAACATATTAAAGCTGTCAGTGATATTTTTAGTGTCTGAAACCATTGATCCAAGGTGTTAGCAAGAGGTGAAGTTCAGTTAGATAATAATTTTACAATTTATTCAGTTCTCCGTCAGATTGTTACTGTTTGTAGTAGTATTCCTGTTTCTCACATGATTATCTAGTTCTCGTCTGATCTGTGTTTTCTGCCTGCCCTTATTGGGTTTGTTTACTTGTTGGATTGTCTACCTGGTTTTTCAAACTTTGGTTGATTAAAATGTAATCTTCAGTTCCCATAATTGTCAATTCTCCTGTTGTGCTTTTGGGTCCCTTCTGGTACTTCGTAAAAAGTGTGATACATTAGTGATTGTAACTTAAAAATATTTATTTAACAGCAGTGTGGGGGGTGGGGTTTGCAATATCAGTTTGTTCTTATCTCCGAATGATCGTAAATCAGATGTTCATAAGTTGAGTACTACCTGTACACAAAAAGAAGGATATGAAACAACTGGTAAACCATAAAGAATCATTTAATCAAACTCCAAACTTGCATCTGGACCAGTTTCCACACAACAGTAACCGGTGACAATGTCAGAACCCTGGAAAAAAAAAATCTAGGAGAGCACCATATGAAGCTGACCAAGAAAAATGAAAAAGAAAAACCAAGACAAATGAAAAAGCAAGAGCTATACCGAATAATCTAGAACATAAAACAATGTGCTTTGTTTATACTTTGTTATCTGCATGTCTTTTTCATAATTTCAAAAGCGCCAACATTTATTATTTAATGTAGAAGATGCCGATAATAAAAATAAACAAGGAAAAACACATAACTTTAATTGTGTGTCCAAATGTTTGAGAACACAGTGAGGCTTGCATCTGTGTCAGTGGGTGGCAGTATAGTGAAGCAAACCTGTTTGACATCCACAGTTGAATCATCACAAGATCACAAATTTAGGGAGGGTTCAGTTAAAAATGTCCTGACTTCTATTTCTATTTTATAACACAACTTGGTTAGTCACTACTTTTATTGCATTCAACATCTGATATTATTCTTCTAACGTCAACACATGATTAAATTTTCAATACAAACGCCTAAATGCTTTATTTCAAAACACACTAATATTGAATGAAAGTTATCATTTTGTTATGACAGAAAACAGAAACAATTGTTGGAATGATGTGGAAAGTTACGCCACATTTCTACATTTCAATCTGTCAAATGATCCACCGTCCTCGTCTGCATCCATGTAAATGTTCTTCTCATTTTATATGTACAGATACTAAAGTGGAAGTCTTAATCTGCCAGGAAGATTGGAAAGGTAGTGTACACATTGTTCATCAGCCTGACACTGGCTTACTCTAGAATGAGATCTGTTTATTTCTTTTGACCCAAATTGTTCATTGGGTAAATGTCAGACTCAGCACAGAGACTTAAACCGTTACTAAGGAGAAGTTGACAGTTTGCAGAATAATAAAGTATGTTATTTTTGGTTCCTAAAACATATATCAGGACAAAGAGAATAACTGTTTTTGGCACCTTCAGCAGTGGTATAAGATGAATCAAGCTTTTACTTAATATTCATTTTTGTGACACTCAATACGTACTCCACTATAATTCAGAAAAAAAACTTTTCGTTTTACTCCACAACATTTAATTGATAGCTAGATTTACAGATTATGATTTCATTTATAAAGCATAATGGGCTCATAAAATATGACATATTGTTAGAAATGTATTACTGTAATCACTGTGTAAACATTAAAAAAAATATTGAACTGAAAATCATTTATCTTACAAATGCTACATATAAATCACTGTTAATAATTGCACAATATATACTCTCCATAACAAACATAACTGCTTGGTATCACATGTTGAGCAGCTATCACGAGGTAGCAAACTGATGATAATATTATTAAGAAAATGGGTTGGAGATTATCAATGATTAACAGTATTCCAGCAAATCACCAAACTGCCTGTAGTCACATGACATACCAACATTATGATTCTAGAAGGGGGTTCCTATTTAAACCAAAAACATAGATCTGTATTATTCAGAAACATCACAATGTTAAACAAGCTGTCAAACGTTCTTATGTTTTTAGCAGAACTAAAAACATAAGAAGAATAACCCTAATGATAACAAAATCTGAAACATCATGATAAAATACAGTATGAAATTTGATGTTTCATTTGTTTTGATTGTTACATTCAAACATACATCTGAATTCAGCCCTAGGATGTAAGTATTCTGGGTAAAAAAGCAAGTCATTTTAATGTAATCACAGATGGGGTTTTTTTTACCAACCTTAATTCTCCTCCAATTATTGATATAGACTTGGTACAGAGAACAGACAATGGTTAAGAGATAGTATTTACACCAAGTGTTTAAGTCATCCTAGCCAGGAAATATGTAATTTACTGCTATAAAAGGCACCTTGAAAATATAAAACATTTAATATCCTCTTTCCCAAAAATGCCAGTCCCTCTGTGCTGTAAATGCTATCCTGTGCCTACATTACACCAATGTTCCACATTCCTCACACCATGAAAGTTTATATTTAAGAATCTTTGTCTATCATCAAGACAAGATTCTTCCACAGTGTCTTAATTTATAGGTGTGGAAACACTATTGGTCAGATAATGGATGACTAAAGAACTCACACATGGCAAATGGAAATATTTGTTAATGAAGAATTAAGACTTTGGCCCTGAGCAGTTCATATGAATACTAGTGTGTAAGACAGAGACAAGCAGTGGTATCTTCAAAACTCTAACAAACCTATCCACTGGAGCAAAGAGGTTGTTATACCACATATCTGCTTTACTAAATGAGTATATGAATATTTGTTCACCACATGTAAAGGTGAGTCAGTAGAATATTGTTTTCCACTTTGTTTTCTCCTTCAGACAGGCAGGCTCAGCATGGCATCACAAAAGGCTTCCACTGCACTTGCTAGCTTGACTCCAGCTTGGCTGGAGTTGGGACATGTATGCACAAAACAGACATGACCAACGACCTCAGCTCCTCTGCCCAAAGTTACGTGGTCTGCCAGGAAGCCACAGCAGCAAAGCTGGAGGGATAGTCAGATGTTTGTTTTAGTCTAAGTGGAAAAAAACACCTTGTTTAAACTATCTATCATAGAAAGAGGGCCAAGCGGTCTCACTGGGGGAAGTTAAAACATCACATCCTGAGAGGGCAACCAAAGGAGAAAAAAACCTGCTGCCCATAAATGGGTACAGCGGGCATGAAGAGAAATAGTAATAATAGAGTTCAGAGCCGTGCACTGCTCACATCCAGAGCAGAGTGGATTCATTCAGACAGACTTCCATCAAATTTAATTGATTCTGTTCACCCTTACTAGCTGGATTGATCAGTGTCATTTATCATGCAGGTTTGTATGGGGTTGGCTTGATTGTGAAAGTCAGATTTGTTCTTGGCTGTGCTGTGAAAGATGTGGCTTTGTGATAATGAATCGATGTGGCCCAGCATTCAAACAGAAGTCTCTCAAGAGTGTAAACATTTCTCTCACACTATTCCTCAACACAAGTGTTGAAGTGCTTTAGTGACTGTGAAAGGTGGAATGATACTTAGTCCTGGCTTTTATCCTGCCAACAGATGTCAAATGTCAAATGAGCTCATAGCTGCATGAGCACAGAAGGAGGAGGAAGGGTCCAACTCGTAAAGTCAGAGTGTGCTTGGACCGTTACCACCTTTATATGCAACGATTCTAAGGCATTAAAGTTGTCCAGTTGAAACCTATTGCAGCTTCTTTTCTGAAGGACTTAGACCTTTCAATACTTCCCTTTTATTTTTTTAACATGATAAATATTCTATGTCGCATTAAAAAATAGAAACACAAAAACACACCATTTTAAGTTACGAGTTGATGTTTCTCCAGACATAACAATAACCTCACAAGATAGTACTCTTTGTGTTGAGCTGTTTTCATTCTTCCAACCTGATGCTAACCACAGTCCTCTCGTTAAACAAATGGTTTCCTTTGTCAGTATTAAAGGACAGCTGAAAAACATCCCTAGCTCAGTGCAGTCAGTGCAAAAAAACCAGAGAAATCCACATTTCATCACAGTTTAAAAACAAGACAATGAAAATGGCCTAACAAGCATTGCAAATAGACAAAATTCTGAAACATCAAACACTGGCAAACATGGTATCAGTTGTGTCTCGTAAACTGTGGCACCATTCACATCTACACCCTGGTTCTGAGAAACAAAAGCCTCATAAACTAGCCTCCCTGCCAACCACACCCGTTGTTTGGTTCATGTGATGTGCTTTCTTCCTCTTTCTCAAGTCATCAAAATAAATTGGAACAGAAGTCTCACACATCTGCACAGTTCTCACCAATCCTCACCACTTATTAATTAAGGTGTAACTGAAGGCTCAAAGGGTGATCACAGGATAGAGGCTGGACAGGTTCCAGGTCACCTCCTGGGCACAAGCTGCCCTTGAAGAAGGCACCAAACCCCCCAAAACTACAACTCCACCGCTGTCTCCATTGTCTGTTTTAAGTGCAAAAATAATTTCCCATTGTGGATAATTGATTGTTCTTCTTAAACTAATAACAACTGCCCAAATCAAGCCAGTAACACATGAGAAATTTGCCTCCCTTTGTATTGCAGTGCACATACAGTATCAACTGCCTTGGATAATTCTGAAATTTTAATTTTTCATCACTGCTAAATCATTCAGTATACAGTAAAATAAAATATGTGGTGAACCGCTGACGTCAGCTCAGCTGCCACTGTTTTCGTTCACATGTGTACATTGACCTGTTTTGTTTTTGCATCTGTCACACATGTTTGTGGACTCACTGATGAAAGTTTGGGAAGTGCTTGCCAAAGCAATCGTGATAAACAAGCATGTTCTACAGCACATCATGGAGACGGAATGCATTACATTCAATCCTCATTTAGCAACGTGGTCACGGAGAGGGTACACTGGAATGTAATGTTTGGATATCAGTAAGACACACTTTTTACAGCTCATATACAGTACATTGCACTTTTAATGACCGGCTTACAGCTATTATGCATACATCTGCTTATGTTATAAAGCAGAAATTTTCCTCGTACTTGTCATCCACTATCTCACAGACCATCGACTGAAAAGTATATCCACACAATACTCCTCCCCAGTCTGTTTTTTCCACCTGTTTCCCTTTCAGACTTCACTCCTCATTTCTCTCAGAGACTCACTTTCCACTGAACAGCTTCATCAGTTCTCCCTCCCTCCTCTAATCCCTCATACCTTACCTCCTCCTCTCACTGTCACTGCACTTCTAAAACTGAAGTGTGTCTTTTTTGCACTTTCCCCCTGCTTTTCATTTTGCTCTTTACTCTTGGGACATAATGAGGTCTCCAGCATTGTGCGTATGTGGGACCCTGTTGGCCTTCTCCAGCCTCTTGTGGACCACAGTGGACTCCGATGAAGGAGACCTTCAGAAGGATTATGTATTTGGGCCTTGCTCTGTAACTCTGAGACCTGAGGGACTATGCCAACAGGACCAGGATGGGGACACATGCTCTTATCTAATTAGTTTGCCACCGTTGACTGTCCATTTACCAAAGCAACTCAGGGAGCTGGAGAGGATTGTGAAGGATCTTCAGAACCTGAAGGACAATGTGGATCAACTGAGGAAGATGTGTGCAGATTGTACAGTAAGCCAAACTAAGAGTGAGCATGAAAAGAGAAATGATGGTATGGAGAGACATGTGGATGAAAGGATTTGGTTGAATGACAGAAACAATGATAAACAAAAAGACTTCATTCAAGATTATGGGACTATCAGGGGTACAGTGACAGATACTATGGAAGGTTTGGATAATATTAATAATGAAGAAAGAGCAAGTTTGGATGAGAAATTGGGATTGGTAAGGGAATCAGAAAGAAAGACTGTAATAGAGCCTGTAAAAGAAAATGATGATGAAAGTGTACAAGTGACAAAAACATATGGAAATACTCAAGCAGATGGGTCAAAAGGAAAAGACCAATTGGAACAGGCAACGATGCCAAGTGCTTATGGAAATGGGAGAATAGCAGATACAGCCATAAAAAATAATGAACAAAATAACAGGGAGAGAGAGACTACCGGAAATAAACAGAAATATGGGAAAGTGAATTCAACAGAAGACAGACAAAACATATTGTTTAATGACAAACTGAGGAAAATCACAACTAATATTCAAAATAATAAAACAGAGGAAGGTGAGCATCATAAGAAGAAACATGAAACAAAGAAAACAGAGAAAAAGATCCAAACCGATGACGACAGGGGCAGTGATGGTGTAAAGATGTCAGAGGACCATGATAAGCATACAAATAAAGAGAAAGAGAAACATGAGGAGCAAATGAAAAAGGGAATAAAAGTGGATCAACGTGGGAAACCAAAACAGACTGAAAGCACTGGGCACACAGAGAAAGAGAAGATTATAAAAGAGGGGGAGGTGCAGGTGGAGAAGAACAGGGAGATCGGAGAAGAGATCAAAAATGATGAAGAAAAACCAAACCAGAGTGTTCAGAGAGACTATGATGGAGGATTTCGCAAGTCAACAGACTTTGTTTCAATCAATCCAACTCCTTACTCTTCCAAAAATATATCCCATGACTCAAAACAAGCAATAACTTCTGAGTCACCTCCCAGATTTCCTGCATCAAGCTCAAAATCACTTCTAAGCTTAGGAATAGATCAATGGATGGCGGTAACTGCTGATGGACTATTGGTCACAAACATAGCACCTGGAGCAGCTAGAATTTCTGTGAGCCCAAGCACTGATATGGAGGCAGACTTTAGGACTACAAGTAGGCTAACAAAAGCAGTCCAAGAAAGCACAGTGGGTGGTCCCTTACAGCAGATAACCAGTGACACTACTAGATTCACTTCAACAACCAGTGCAGGACCACAGGCAGGCCTCCAGAGGCAAGTTGGACATCCGACCATGGCGACTGCAACAACCGTAGCTCCTCTTCACAATTTAAACACAACTATATTTCCAGGACCCACAGAACACAGCAGTTCAAGCAGCTCAAACACTATGACCAGTGTGGATCTTCTAGCAGTCCAAGAAACAACACCTGCTGGAAAAAATAAATCTGCAACCAAGCCAAAAGCAAGTCGAAAACAGAAGACAAAGAATGGTCATAAATCTGATCAAGCCCCTTTACCGAACAAAACGAAAAAAACAAAATTTGACCAAAAACAGAGAACTTCTAACCAGAAACCAACAACCAACAAGAAAAATAAACCTGCCGAAAGGTTGACAAAAGCCCAACTCCAAAAACCTAACTTAGATTCTAAAATACCAAAACAAGAACGTACAAACGATGAAAGTCATTTACCTATTCAAAAACCAAAATCTCAAAAGCCTGCACTTCCTGTCCAAAATACTGTCAATGCAACTAGTTCTGACAAAGACTCTCTACCTGATCAAGATCCTGAACCTGTTGAGATCACAACTGTCGATCAGAACTTGAGATCTGATGAAGACCAAAAGCCAGGCCAAAAGCCAAAACCTCATCAAAAATCTATACCTCCTGTACTGAGACCTACATCTCATCAAAAACCTAAAACCGCAAAGTCAACTGATTCTGACCAAGTTCATCTACCTGATCAAGATCCTGAACCTGTTGAGACCACAACTGTGAATCAAAACATGAAACCTGTTGAAAAGTTGGTTCGTCAGAAAAATGAAAAGCCTGACCGAAAGCCAAAACCTCGTCAAATGTCTACACCTCCTGTTCAGAGACCTACATCTCATCAAAAACCTAGAACTGCAAATGCTACTGGTTCTGACAAAGATGCCGTAACTTATCAAGAGGCTGAACTTGTTGAGATCACAACTGTTAATCAGAATTTCAGACCTGATGAAGACTTGGTTCATCTTGAAATTGAAGATTCTGGACAAAAGCCAACACTTCATCAAGAATCTACAACTCCTTTTCAGAGACAATCACCTCACCAAAAACCTAAAACCGTAAAGTCAAATGGTTCTGACCAAGACCTTGAAATCTTGGTTCATCAAAAAACCAAGGAGCCTGACCAAAAGCCAAAATCTCATCAAAAGTTTACGGTTCCAGTTCAGAGACCAACACCTCATCAAAAACCTAAAACCATAAAGGCGACTGGTTCTGACCAAGACTTTCTAACTGATCAAGAGCCTGAATCTGTGGAGATTACAAATGTTAATCAGAACTTGAAACCTGATGAAAAGTTGGTTCATCTGAAGACCGAGGAGCCTGGCCAAAAGCCAAAGCCTAATCAAAAGTCTGCACCTCCTGTTCAGAGACCACCTCACCAAAAACCTAAAACCGTAAAGTCAACTGGTTCTGACCAAGACCTTCTAAATGAACAAGAGCCTGAATCTGTTGAGAACACAACTGTTAATCAGAACTTGAGACCTGACGAAGACTTGGTTAATTTCAAAACCGAGAAACCCGGCAAAAAGCCAAAACCTCATCAAATGTCTACGCTTCCAGTCCAGAGACCAACACCTCATGAAAAACCTAAAACAAAAGCAACTGGTTCTGACCAAGACCTTCTACCTGATCAAGATCCTGAACCTGTTGAGAGCACAACTGTTAATCAGAACTTGAAACCTGATGAAGACGTAGTTCATCTGAAAATTGAGAAACCTGGCCAAAAGCCAAAACCAAAAGAAATAGGAAAAAACTTCACATCAAGTATAAACCAAAAGCCTGTACCAGAATTAATGAAAGATTTTGATGAAAATGAAAAGCTTCAATCTGCCCAAGACTTGCCAACTGGACAAAAACTGACATCTGATCATGCTGTGATCACAACCCATGAAGAAAACCAAAAACATGCAGAGCCCACAGTTCTCAGCAAAAGTGAATCAGATGTGACCCCTAAACCCGGCCAAAAGCGACAAAGGTCTAAAGCCCCTCAGAATGCTCAAATGCCTCCAATCTCAAAATCTGTGCCTGATGACATCCATGTAGAAGAATCAAGGGTTACCCCCAGGCAGGGGCCACCAACCAGACCTACAGTACAGCCAGGAAAAATATCCACTCACAAATCTAACCCATCAGTGAAGCCAGGTCCAAAGACCACATCACTTCTTCCTTCTCACATCACTAGGATTACTCAAGAAGACATTCAGAACATTCAGACTGACACAGCTCCTCCATCTGGTTATCTAAATGTCATGACTCATTCTCCAGGTGATACAGTGTCCAGTCCTGATAAGATGAAAACAATCACTCTGAATCCAAAGACCTCCTACAATATAGAGACTAAACCACTCTCTCACCATCATATTCGTCCTGAAGGCTTCACAATGAGTCCAAACAGCAGGATTATATCTGACCTGAGGCCACAAACAGCCAGTCAACCACCATCAATCACAGTGACGAGAAGACCAAACAAAATCATGCCTGGTATCCTCCCAACTGTTATTCCTCGCGTCAGGCAAGGTTCCCAAAATCCAAATCAGGTTTCTTCTACTCTTCCCAAGTTACAACTTAAGGAACATCACAATGTGGAAGAGACAGTCCACAAACAAACTACAGATCCCCCCCAAATGCTAATTACTGTCCCATCCCCCAAAGCCCAGTCTTCCTCTACAAGTCCTGACCTCAGGCCAAAAAATTCTGTCAACTCTGGCCTTCGGTCCTTTGTTCCAGAATCTTCCACTGAAAGTGCTCGGGAGCTCCGAGTGAAAATCAACCAGGTGGCTGCTTTCCTCAATAACAGCCTGAAACCAAATGGTCGTCCAGTGGAGCACCCAACGGCCAGTCGAGCTGAGAGGACAGATGTCCAATCACAAACATCAAAACCACCCAAAGGCAAGCGACATTATTTTTAAAATACAGTGTTTAATCAGGTTTTGTAGTTGTTCACATGCTCTTTACATGATTAGATACACATAAAGTAGATAGCACGATGGCTTGTGAGTGTTACCGACAGAACTGGAATGTGATTACTGTAATTACAAACAATACAGATTTACACCAACTTGTTGGGAAATGGTTGCTTCATTTCAGCCAGATAACTTAAGGGAAAATATAATAATTCACTGCATGAGGATGAAAAACTCACAAAATTTTTTTTAAAAATGAAATGATAAAATCTGCACTAAATCTTAAATACCTAAGTATGTCTATTGTGGAGGTCCATCTTGGATTGTTTCAAAAACAATAAATGTTTTATAGTGGAAAAGTCGTTTCTTTTATTGACCTGCTGCACTTATGACCTCATTTCACGGCTGCATCCCAGCTGCAAGATGATCATTGTACCTGTTACACACGACATAAAGCAGGGATTTGGTTAGCTCACTGCTCTCTAGATGAAAAAAGCCTTTTTAAAAATAATTGTGACGTGTATAATTACTTTGCACTCTCCCCCATTTTCCTTATCAGCGGTTACCATGACAATGAGAGACTGTACCGACTACCTGCTCAGAGGGGAGACTAAGAGTGGAGTGTATGTGGTGACCCCTGATCTCCGCAGCAGAAGTTTTGCTGTCTACTGTGACATGGAGCTGGATGGAGGAGGATGGGCTCTTCTCCAGCGCCGACAAGATGGTAGCGTGAACTTCAATCGCACCTGGAGTGACTACCGATCAGGCTTCGGGAAGCTGGACGGAGGAGAGTTTTGGCTGGGGAACAACATGATCCATCTGCTGACCCGGGACAGAGATGTGGTGCTGCATGTGGAGCTGGAAGACTTTGAAGGTGTGAAAGCATATGCGCGATACAAGCTGTTCAAGGTAGCTAGTGAACGATTGCGCTACAGACTAACAGTGGGCGAGTACTCAGGAACCGCAGGTGATGCTCTGCGCTTCAACAAAAGGTATGATCACAACAACAGATCGTTCACTACACCGGACAGGGACCACGACCGCTACCCGTCTGGGAACTGTGGGGCCTACTACAGCTCTGGTTGGTGGTTTGATGCCTGCATGGCTTCAAACCTTAATGGAAGATATTATGTGGGGAAGTACAAAGGGGTCAGGGATGGGATTTTCTGGGGGACATGGCATAATATAAATAAAGAGCATTACCCCACAAACGAGCGACAGTCCTTTAAGTCCGTCAGGATGATGATCAGACCAAAGGGCTTTACACGCTGAGCTGTTGGCATGTGAGAAAATAAGTGTAAAACATAAGGCCCTACTGATGCTCTTCACAATCTAAAACCCCCCAATATGGCTTCTTCACAGTTATTGTTAGCTGTTAACACATTACTGCCACCCTGTGGCGCTTCATTCTGTTATACAGTATGGTTTGTTTGAAGGCTACTATAAATGACTATAAATGACTATAAATGAGTCTGTGCAATCAGGGGATGTAGAAACACACCTCATTTTTTCTCACAAATTATTGATTGTGTAAAATCTTGTATACTCCAGTTCCACCTGAAATATGTTTAGTTTACATTTCTTCATGATTTATTTGGTTGTTTTTTCTGTTTGTTTGCAAAACTGATATTGATTAATAGTGTTAATAAGGACCTTATTAAGGATTAAAATGTTGTTATATTGAAATAATCCAAATACAGTGGTATATTTTTGAATCCCTTTAATGTATATTGTTTCAAAGGGCAAAGTGCCATTAACATTTTTAATTTTGCATTCTTTTCAGAACCAACCTGTCAAATGATTACTTGAGAATGTATTTTTGATAAATGACCAGAAAGGGAAGTCCTCTTGTGAGGGACTATTTTCAGTAAAGGTTGTCTGCATTTGACTACTACATTGCCTAGCAGCAGAGACTGATATTTGTATTACAGTACTGGAAAGCCAGTTGTTAGTTGATTGAGGACGTTCATTGATGATGAATTTTATATTAAGATAAATAAAATTTATGAAATGTAGGTGGTTTTGGTTTTTATTCTCCTTTCTTTTGAATGTATTTGGAGACTTTGATATAAACTAACAAAACATTCAATAACAATACAGTACTGGCATCTCTAGTAATTTGTGACACACTGATTATGTCTGTTGTGTTATTTGTCAAACATTTCTTAGGATGTAAAAAAATTAAGTTGCGTGATAAAATTAATGTGACATCATATGAAAGTTGCATTAAACATGAAGCTGTTTCTAAAAATCAAGAGAAGTGTTTCAGCATGATTTTAATATAAATCTATAAAATTGGAATAACTAATATACTGCAGATATAAATGATACACAAATATGTATGGCATTGAAGTGTATGTCCTGATTATTTTATATTTTGCTGTCCCAAATTACTGAATGTAGTGTGTGATACTTTGAGATAGTATAATTCAGGTAAAGTGGGATAAGTTGAAAAGCCATTAAAATTCAACATAACAGTATATTGTAAACTTTTCCAAAGAGGAACCTCACAGACATTTTGTTAATGTTATAATATTTTGTATGTTTTAATTAGTATTAAATATTAATTTATAATTGATTTATATTAATAATAAATTGATACATTGTAAAATAAATTATATATATATATCACAAATTTCCCCACTGTGGGACAATAAAGGATTCTTATCTTATCTTTATAAATAACATTAATTTCTAATTAATATATTGATTTGTTGGATTTATGCAATAAATCGTTTGCAATATAGTTTAATATTAAATCGTTTATTGATTGAAATGTGTCAGAGTCATTGAAGGCAATGACCAACATAAATGAAAATAAACCAAATTACGAAATATGTTACTGAAAATTAGTTGTGTCTCCATTATGACACCATGTCTACCAGAGGAGTAGAAATCAAGTGGAAGTGAATGAATGTGTCTTAGCTGGTTTAATTCTATGATTGACAGTTAAATGAGAAAAGACGAGATAGCAATAAGAATCACGATTACAGCTGGATTCAGCCTTTTCAAAGTAGAGGCGTCACATTTCGCCACACACTTCCTCTCACGTGACATAATCAGGTAGTCTGATTGGCCAAGTCCAAAAGAAGGGCAGGACTAAACTTATGAAAAGGCCAACATCCGCTTTCAAAGATAAACGGGAAGTAAAAGGTTTTACCTTCAAAATAAAATTAAAAATGAGTCGGCATATACAGTACTGCTCACGTTGTTTCTTTTAATGCCATTAAAACAAACCAACCAACAAACCAACAAAAAGCTTTCGTCATGAAACCTCATAACTGTCAATAATAATAATAATAATTATTGTTATTATTGTCATTAATATTATTATTATTATTATTATTATTATTATTATTATTATCAGTAGTAGTAGTACTAGTAGTACTAGTAGTAGTATTAATTAAAGCATTATTAATTTTAGTATTAGTACTAGTACTAGTATTAGTATTAGTAGTAGTAGGTAACTATCAATGCCTTCAGGAGGTTCCGTGAGGGAAACTGTCATCTCTGTCACACTACACACAGCACAGTAAGGACACAAAAAGCACACAGCAATAAGTACCTACACCATTCAAGATATAAAATATGTGGACACATGATAAAGTGGACACATGATAAAAATATAATATAAAAATAAAAAAAGACATAAATAAGCATAATGGGAGTATAGTCTTCATAGTGACATGTATTGCAGTTGTATTTTGCGTGTCAGACAGTTAAGCCTCAGCTCTTATTATTATTGTGTCATTAGATAATACAATAACTGACTGAATCCCAGAAATAGCCAGAAACACAAACCTATTTTATTTATTCCATTTATATTTGTTTTTCTTTTTTGTTTAGTTTAGTTTTTTACTAACTACAGCACGTTCGAGAAAGCCTTTTCAGCGTTTTTAGAGACAGAACGTTTTATTCTGAAAAGCCGTTGCGGAAACGTCACGCCGGCCCGTGTTCACACAGTGGTAGCACGTTTATCGGAATAGATTGCTCTTCGTTTATTCATCACCTGTTACAGAAGCAGTTTTCCGGGGGGGGGATCGTAGACATGTTCTGGAGGGCAGCGGGTCAGACGGGAGGTGTTGGACTGGTCCGCCGCTGGACCTCCACAGTCAGAAACAGAACTCTCACCCCCCTCAGATGTCCTTCATGGACTTCACGCTTCTTCTCCATCTCTGCCTCCTCCAGATGTGTACCACATGAGGGGCTCAGGCCGCCCCTGAGGCAGTGGGCTCTGGAGGTGAGCCCCTTCAGCACCGTACGAGCCAAGATCGGCTGCGGCATCTCCGTCCGCCCGCTGGACCCGCACCAATTCCCCGAGGCTGACCGAGCCTTCATCGCGGTGTTCGGTTCGGGCACCGAGCGCGGAGTCGGTCAGCTTCATGTCCACTACAATGACCAGAGCCAAGAGCTGCTCATCACGGGGGAGGAGGTCCACAGTAGCCTGTCCATTCATCTGTCTGCACCCTTAAAAAGCAGTGAGTCTCACGTGGATTGTTGGCGTGGATGAAAACTGCTCCTCAATGTTCATTCAGTCTGTCAGATGCCCGTGACGTCAGGGTCTGATTCCCTAAGCTGTCTGACCTCTGGTGCTCCTCTAATGAGGTCTGTCTTTGTCAGATGTCGTTATTTCTACTTTAGGAAAAGCAGACGTGCAGGTGAAGAAGATGGAATGTGACATCTGTGAGGTGCAGACAGACCAGGGCAACTGTTTCCTGCACTCCATCAAAGTAGGTGATGGGTTGTCAAACAGCATTCACATCACTGTGTCCAGGTGACAGATTTATATCGATAAACCACATCACCATTGATTCATTGATTTGTACACTCAAGAGATTTAATCACACGTCTTGACAAAATCAGAGAAAAGTTCTCTGTTGTGCTGACATCACAACTGATATCTTCTGCTGGTTGTGTCAGTCCGTGAAGAGCAGGGTTGCAATGGGGTACACATCGATTATCAGTTGAATGAAAGTTGTGTCACCTGACAATTTGTAGATGTTTTTCTTACTGATTTAATAAAAAGTGAATTTGGAACAAAATGCAGCTTTTTATTTACATTCAATTCAAATGTCCTAAGTCATTTTTTTCAAAGAACACAGTGTGCCTTTTTAAATTTAATGCAGCAAGATTGCACATTTTGTGTATAGAAGTCTTTACTGTCTATTATGGGGCAAAAACAGTGCCTTAATTTTTCTAGCACAGCTTTTCTTATTTTCCAGCAAAAAGGTGTGTCACACATATATTATGCATCTTTAACGAAAACACAACTGTTACCTCCACCAAAAAATGGTGAGTTATCCACTTAAATCAAACCAGCTTGTAAAGTAGCAGCATTGAAGATCTTTCCTACTCGCTCACAAGAAACGTTTTCATTTGAAAGAACTCGTTTTATTGCTTGTTTTATCATGATTCTTATTGCTCTCACTGCTTGTTATATTTCAGAGCCACCAGGTTGAGGTCAGGTCCAGTGGAGGTCATGTTACTGGTGCTGGTACTATCCATGGCAATGTGAATATCAGCACACGTGGAGATGGTGTAAGCACTGCATTTACACTCAGCCGACAGTAGAGGGCAGCAGTGGCCTAAACACAGCAGTCTAAAACGTCTTTACATTTGTTTTAGGGAAGTGTTCATTTTTTTCTTTGAAGAATACTTAAAATTGGTTTAGGACTACGTCTATGTCGTCAATAGTTTTATGTTTGCAGGCAGTGGATGTCAAGAAGCTGCAGGGCACCAAAATGAATGTTTCAACAGAACATGGCCTCCTGAAGGTCAAAGCCATCTATGCTGAGTCCAGCAGCATCTCTTCCTCCTCTGGCAGAGTAGAACTGGGTAATGTTCATGGTGAGCAAGCAGTTGCATCATTTCTTCTTTTTTTATGTGTCTATACTCTTTCATATCGTTTGTGTTTTACAGTCGACTCTCTATCTTAAACAATGTTAAGGTTGTACAATATTGGAATAAAACAAAGACTTTGCAATATGTCCAAGGATTTTCTCCTTGGCTAGGCCTTAAAAAAATTTCAAGTTGGCATGACGCTTTTAAAATAAAAGTGCTACCAGATTCACACCTGCCTAATAATAATAATAATAATAATAATAATAATAATATTATAATCAAATTAAATCAAATGAAAATATTCTCTATCAGACCTTACACATAGTTTAGTCATACCAAATAGAAAAAATGCTGTGGCGTGATGTGTTGCAGTTAATTGGCCTCAGATGTCCTGCAGTGTGTCCTTTGTGCACATGATTGCTGAAATGAAATGTACAGCCATAGCAAAGTTTCCAGCGTTAAGGCTTTCATTGTCCTGCTTGAAAGTCCTTCAACATGGTGATAGGAGAAGCCCAGTATTACATATCAGCTGTAGTGTGCTAAAGCTAGCAACATTTTTAATAAGTTGTTTTCAGCCTATATCTAAAAAAATCCATCTAAATAATCCTTTTCCTTTGTTTGTAAAGCAGAACGTAAGACATCAGCAGTCCAGAGCATTAAATCGCGGCCTATTTAGCTGTAATTGTTGGATTTAATTTAAGAGTTAAACTAAAAAAACACCTTGATGTGCATGACATACGTCACCTTCATTGAATTTTTATTTCTTCCTGACAGAGATGAGCCTGTCATCATTGAACACACAGAAAAAAGTACCTTGTACCCTTCTGTAATTCACGTTTATGGTGCAGACTGTAACAGACGTGTTTCACCATTAAAAAATGTAATTTATTTCCCTCCTAATTCTGGCGTGAAACCTGATTAAACCTGACTGCACTGTGGTTATTTTACAGGAAATGCCTCTGTGAAGAATATGACTGGAGATACAGTCATCGGTAAGAAAGCAGACTCTGTGATTGCATAACAAACCATGTATGGTATCAATTAGAGCCTGCCAGAAACAACTCTAGGCTGTCTTTGGATTCTAGATGGTTCAAATAGTTTCCTGGAGATTTCTTCTAACAGTGGAAGCATTGATGTCTATGTGGGAGAAGGTGGCAGTGCAAAACTCCACACTCAAGAAGGTAAATGTTTTATAGCATTATAGCACACACACACACACACACACACACACACACACACACACACACACACACACACACACACACACACACACACACACACACACACACACACACACACAGACATCATCATTAGCAAATGGTTCAGTTTTTTGTGCATCCTGAGAAGTCTGAATAAATGACTTTTTAAGAACACTTCGATTTATAATATTCACCCCTCCATCGATTGCATCACGTTCTTTTCCTGTTGCATGCAGGAGCGGTGTGTGTACGAGTCCCCTCCTCCTTGAAGGCTGGGGTGCAGCTCTGTGGAGCGTCTGTGGACATCAGCCCAGAGGTTGTAATGCATGGGGTTGAGCGCAGCACAACTGAAAGCCAAGTCACAGTTACTGGTAAACTATTATTTTTCATTACATCTCACTACATGTGCACAGTAATGACCTAAACACTGAACTTTCTCTTTCCATACCATAAAGATGTGTTTTCTTTCTCTCAGGACATATAAACGGAGAGGCTCCACAGGAACGGTGGGTTAAAGCTCAGGCAGACAGAGGATCTGTCAAGATCAGGACACAAAGCTGGTTTGAGTCCCTGAAGTTGGGAAACTGAGAAACAGAATTTTCATTTACGGTGCTAAATCATTGCTAAGGTGCCTTACATGCACACACAGACAAGTCTGCTGGCACTCCCCTAGAGATGATGAACCTTAACCTCTCTAAACTGTCTGAAACTCAGGATGAAGTGTGCATTTAAGGACACAAAGTCTGATTTAAAATGTCCACACACAGTCTGGAGTGCACTGTGTTACAGGTCAGTGCCGCTTTGTGCTGAACTGGTAATAGTTTCATGAAACATGCTCAGTGATAACACACCTTCCTAAAGGGGTTTATATCAGTGCAGTTGAAGGGCAGCTGTGTCCTTGAATGAGCTTCAGGCTCAGAGGTGCATGAAACAAAGACTGCATCCCTCTGGGTGTGTTATAGTGTTATTAATATTAACACACACAATTAACACAACTGTATAAATGAAGCCAAGTTAAATGCATGAAGGATAAACCAAGACTGTAAATAAATGTTTGATTTAAGGCATAAATAAATAAAAGACTGACTACACAGATACTATGGATGAGTGATTCACCGAAAATGGAGTTTATTTTGAACTGTCTGTAAATATTACTGACCGAAAATATTATTTTAAAAAGCTTACTTTCATTTGTGTCAAAGTATGATGTTTATTAAATAAAGAAAAAAACACTGGATCATTCATTTAGTTGTGTCAGAGATGTTGTCTTTTCATACGTGACATATCAGTGAAAATAAATTTATAAATATGAAATATTAAACTGAACTGGCCCCTGAAGAAGACTGGTAATATTAAGGGTGGACGTCACAAATGGGTTTGCACTGACTGCCCAACGCAGGGGTCAGACACACGGGGCGTATTAAATATGTATGTTGGTGAAACTGCTTGCTTGTGTAATCTTTTTTTTTTAAACAACTAATGCAGAACTGTACGTCCTGCTGCTTTTGCCACTGACTGGATGCAGCTTTTAACTTGTGTTGTTCATACACCAGTGGAGAGGGTAGTCATAGCTGTGCTCCAAGTGCTTCACAAGCGGCTGAAGCACGAGGACACCCGTCCTGTGAACACAACACCCTGGTTACACAGAGCGATCAGGACTTCTACCTTTCCTGTGTCTTACTGTGAGATGCCGTTGCAGCAGCTTATCCTGATGGAGCAGAGTGGAGGGCAGATCTTTCGTAGGTGTCGGAGTGTTTGATCTGTCAGGAGAATGTAGCCGCTTACAATGAGTTGTTTCAGATAAGGAGATCCGCTCGACAGACACTGCATCGGCAAATCTGTCATCTGAGAGGGAAAACAGATTAAAACAAAAAAATGATAAAGGGAATGTTACAGGACTTCAGAGGAGTCTGTGTGTGTGTGTGTGTGTGTGTGTGTGTGTGTGTGTGTGTGTGTGTGTGTTTACCTTGGGACAACCTGACATCTGCAGCCTGACAAGGCCTCTACAATAGAATGAAATGGCTCTGATGGCAGAGTCTGACAGCCACACAGTGAGACACGTCAACAATCTCCACATTTCTTGTGTTTTATGCACAGCGTCTGTGAAATGGAGAAGATGAAACGTGAACGGACAAGAAAATAAGAGAGGAGAAGACATGAATCAGAATGAAGTCCTGGAGACCTACACCCACAGTGGGTATCAACAAGTAAAGCAAACACAAAAATGGTTGATTTTTGTGGAATTGCTGTTCCAGGAAATACTGGCTGCTGTTCATAGCAGCAAATAAAGTTGTAAATCAGGACCCACTAAATTTCATAAATAACTAAAAGAATTCCACATCTGGTCACATGTAGAAATCCCTGCCAAACTGTACCTCTATGCCAAAGTCTGTGATGTAGATGCACTCTGAAAGAACTAACTTCTTCAAGCACATTCCCTTTAGAGCAGCCAGGCCCTAAAAACACAAATACCAAGTTAGAAAGCAGGGTTACACTGTAATTATTCGGTCTGGCAATTTGTAAATATTCAAAGAAAACCACACACAATAGCAATGCTGTAACGTAAAGCAAATAAATCTCACACACACCTGTTCCACAGTGAGATGTCCAGGTGTTGCAGGTTCCTGAGGCCAGCCTCAACCCTGAGGCAGCTGTCTGTCATCCTGGGACACTGTGCTGTGTGGAGCCTCTGGAGGCCCTGGGAGCTCCTGCACAGAAGAAGTCTGTCTGTTACCTGAAGCGTGCATAACTGGAATGAAATTAATCCTGTATTTGTATCTGTGTGTGATGATGAATGAATGCAGAATGCAAAATGAGTTCACCCTCTACTGTATGTGAAAAGCCTTCAGTTTGGAAACTTCTGCAATGGCTTTGACAAGCGACGCCTGAAATGTTTGGAGCAGAGAGACGGCAGACAGACTGTCACATCTGGCAGTTAGTGCCTGTGGACGGAAATCCGATCCACAGCTTCTCTTTCCTGTGATGGTTTAAAGTGCCTGCAAAAACAGCATTCATGGGTCTGAGCAGGGAAATTCTTTTTTCAGTTGTTTTTTATTTTCTGTATCTTCCTTGAAGAGAAATGAGCTGGGATGTTGGCCCTGCATTAAACCAATGATATACGTACTAGAATCAAGGGAAGGCACATCTCAGAGGACCTCACATGGGGCACCAGTGTCCTTGTGAAAAAGGCGCAACAGCGCCTGTACTGTCTAAGGTCCCTGAGAAGAGTAAACGTGTCCCAGGACCTGCACTGTTCTCCGACAGGTGTTCTGTGGAGAGCATCATCACCAACAACATGTTGGTGTGGTTTAACAGCTGGTCTCAGGCTGACAGAAAGACTCTGGGAAGAGTCAGGAAGTCAGCGCAGATGGTCGTAGGTGTCAGTCATCTACAACACCAGATGTCTGCATAGGGCCACCAGCATCACCAGTGACCTGCCCACAGTTTGGTCTCACTGCTGTCCTCTGGGAAGAGGTACAGGTCCATCAAGGCACGGACATCCAGACTGACCAACACGTTCTACTCGAGTACCATCAGAGTACTGAACACAGTACTCTGAAAGTAAAGGTTTACATGTTGGAAGTCTGTCCCATTTAGGAACCCAGTCCAATGCCGTCGTCGCAGTTGCTACTGCTACTGAGCCCTCTGCCGCACAGTCCATCGTACAATCTGGAGGGCTCATTGTAAACACATTCTCATTATTGCTCGTTTTTGTACCTGTGTTTTGTTTTTGTTTTTCTTTCTTCGTATTTATAGTTACTTTATACTTAAACCTTTTACACAGAGTTGTCAAATAATTTCATTATACACTTGTGTATAATGACATTAAAGGCATTCTATTCTATTCTATTCTATTCTATTCTATTCTATTCTATTCTATTCTATTCTATTCTATTCTATTCTATTCTATTCTATTCTATTCTATTCTATTCTATTCTATTCTATTCTAAACAAACTTACCAGGACACAGCTATCTGACAGCGTGAGCATGTCATTGGTCACAATCTCTCTGAGTAAAGGACATCCAGCAGAAATGGATCTGAACCCATTTACCGTCATCTGGAAGGAGAGAGAAAAGGAAGTAAACAAGGACGTCTACTGGAATCTGACTCATTCTTCTGGATGCAGTTTTACTTGTACCGCACATTTTCAGGGCCCCATAAACTGAAACCATACCTCTGGAACGAAACTAACGCACATTCCCTGAGGAGGGTGCCTTTTATTTTGTGTTGAATAGTGTGTTATAGAGTGTGTACATGGTGAGTGTGTGGACCAAATAGACCCAACCCTCTGGTTGGCCACAGCCGCCTTTTACTCTCCTTGTCTCTCAGATTTTCCTTCATTTACTCTGAGCGAGTGCAAACAGTCTCCAGTGCTGAGCCAGGACAAGAGGAGACCCAGCAAACAGACAGGACTCACTGGATGTATAAATTCTAAACCTTCAAATAGATTAAAAAGCTGTGCTGCTTGTCCGCAGTTGAAGCTGAGTGGAGTGACTGAACACCAAGAGAAGAGGAGTGTACAAACTGACCTGAGTGACCAGCCCTTCCCTGAGGACAGGTACATTAACCCTTCATCTGTAAATCAGTGGCAATAGGGCAGACTCAGGTACAGAAGGCTGAGACACTTCTTGTGCAAAATAGAAAAGTTTATGCTAAAAGATTAGTTTTACCAAAATTTGCATGCAATTTAGTTTGGTGTTCAAAAAGAAAAGAGTCTCTCTTCAAAGAAACATTAATAATAACCACATGGCATCATGAATCATATCTTCAAATTTTGCAGGGCGAACCTTTTCAAAACTAATTGCTGAAGACGAGTTGCCCTGAATGAGTGGGCAAATGAGCAACAAATGTTGAACTTATAAATTTATCATCAGTGCAATCACAGTCCAGGTGATCTGAGTGTCTCTGAACAAATCCAGGGCAGCAGTGACTCGGCTGCACGCTGGACAAAAGTAAACAGAGATGGAAGCCCAGATTGGAACACCTCACCACTCGTATCACAGCGCTGGTCATACAGTGGTTAATGTGAAAGTTTTACCTGCACAGTTCCCTCATAGAGTCATTGTGATGAGAGTGCAAGAAAGGTTGAAGTAAAGCAGGCAGGGACATCCCTCAATAATCATTTGGACCATCATATCCTATTGAAGAGATTTAAATGGTACCATAAGTTCTCCAAGCAAGTCACCTGTTGAGCACATGGTACAATATCAAATTCAGTTGTGCAAACATTTCATAGAATTAAGAAGTCAATATTATGTAAAAAACAAACAACCCAATAACTAAAACAGAGTAAAGCAACTTCTATCTAACCTGACAAAAACAAATGCTATGATGCTCTTATCTGTGACCTGCTGAACAATCTTAACACTGATGAATAAATGTGATGACAATCTAGTTGCAATTAAACTTTACAAAAGTAAGAAGACTTTTGAAACTGCCTACACATCATTATTGGGAATAACAATATTAGACTTACAGTAATATTAATACACTCTGACAGACTGACCTCCTTTAGATTTCTGCATTCACCTAATTAAGGAAGCAAAGAGCAGAGAAGCTGTTGGTCCAACTAGACAGATACTTGTATGTATCATCGTTATAAAAGTCATTAGAGGTTTGTCATGACAAAATAAAGTACTAGACAATATTATGTATGGAACAGCATTATCTGTGAGTGTTCTGGCTCTTTTCAAAGCTGTGTGTACATTCCTGGATGGCTCCTATCTCTTACATAATGTTGTACCTCTTACTTCTTCCAGTGCTTCAGCAGCAGCTGTGTTCCATCAGAAACAACACCGCTTACCTCTGAACCATTGCTTCTGTTTCTATGCCTGTTTTTCATCAGACTTTGGCCCAAGGCTCCAGCTCTAGCCCCTGCAGTGCTAACCATGCGTATGATCTGCTCACTCCTCTTCGCCTCCCTTCTCCTCCTCCTTTCGTCCACGGAGACGAAAAGACCAGGGAAGGGCCGAGGCCTCAGGGGAGTAAGGCACAAACTTAGAAGGGACAGGTAGTCATTTTTTCCCGTGAATAATTTGTTCATTTAATGTTTTATCCCCTCCTTCTATAAAGCACAGACCATGAAATGTACTGCATTTGTTTTTTGTTTGTAAATTGTCAGGATAAGAGGTATTGGGCGTCAAAGCAGATCGGATCCCTCCAGGATTGGAGAACCTGAGTGCTCGGAGTTGATAGAGTCTCGAGACGTCTTTGTGGACTGTCAGGGTCGACGCCTCACCTCCATTCCCTCCTCACACTCCTGGTCCAGTCAACCCAAGCACCTCCTTCTCGCCCGGAACCGGATCAAAGTCCTTCGTGAAAGGGCTTTCTCTGGATATGAGAGTTTAACCACTCTGGACCTGCAGCAGAACCACATCTTTTTAGTGGAAGAAGGTGCGTTCCAGGGCCTGACACACCTTACAACCCTGCTACTGCAGCACAACCGTCTGCAAACACTTAGCGAGGAGACCCTCATTCCCATGCGGAACCTTGTCTATCTAAGACTGTATGACAATCCCTGGAATTGTCTCTGTCCGATGGACAGTCTCGTGCGCACCCTTCAGGTCCCGAGCAACCGTAATCTTGGAAATCATGCCAAGTGAGTATACCACAAGAGTCAGACATCGTACGACCGATAAGAAGTTTCTCAGAATAATGGATGTCTGATATATTTAATCTGATCTACGTCTAGGTGTGCAGAGCCCTATAGGCTAAGAAATATCAGATTGAAGACGGTGGACCCTGAATTACTCTGCAAGGAGTCAGAAAATGAAGAACAAGGCGATGAAACAGAACCCCTGTTCCCAATAGATCCCATTCCCATCCGCACCAAACCAGACGCCACCACATCTTGCCATACATACCTTTTTCCCCAAGTACGGATGGACTGTAGTAACCGAGGTAAGGTCACAAACTGCTCTCATTTCTTAAGACTTGATTGATTGCGCCTCTTAGTGAACTTGACCATGTTTCAGCTTATTATGAAAAACAGAGTTCAGCTTGTGCTTTAAGTCAGAGTGGAAGTAAGCTCAGAACAAAACATGACTGAAATGACAAAACTATTTCTCAAAAGACTTTCAAATTCATACGCAGACCTGGCAACCCGATCTAAAACATCTGGTTTAACAGATGTTTTTGATTGGGTTGCCTCATTTCCTTCAGACTGATTATACATTACAATGATTGGTCACCTTGGAAAGCAGTTAATCAGATAAAGTTGACTGCAAAACATGTAAAAGTGAACAGAGTTAATAATGTCTGTAAAAAATTAGATGTTACAATTATCTGTTGATTTGAGTTTCCAACTCAGCTCTTAGGGCAGTCTTTAAGTTGATGACAAATTTGACTGCTTTGCAAAAAATATCCATAAATTTAACTCCTGATAATTTGGAACATGTGAATGAAGCACTGTTATATATTTTGGCAGAGTTAAAATAATCAGATGTCTTACAGTAAGCCCATAATGCAGCCCTTCCCCTTTATGTTTAGGTCTTACAGAGGTACCCAGAGCTATTCCAGAGGAAGTGGTGCACATCGATCTATCCCATAATTCTATCCTTCATCTACGAGCCAGAGATTTCCACGGAGCAAAGAGTCTTAGAACCCTGAATGTCAGTCATAACAATATGGAACACATTGACACAGGTATGATTTCTGTTTTTACTGCATACCCATGAATCACATTGAGTGAATGTATCACATGTACTTTAATCGTCCTCTCATATCCATGATGAGAACGTTTTTGGCTTTGGCTGATAGATATCATATGGACAGCCAAAAGGTACAAACACATAATATAACTGCTGCTCACTTCTGTTTGACTTTTTTTTCCTTTTAAGAGACAGTTTGAATTCGGTCATCTTTCTGTTTACAGCATTTGCTTTATTTATAGTGGGGCCAGCAGAGAGGGTTACGGGCAGAAAGTAATCACTGTGCTTAAGCTCAACACCAGCCCACATGTTTCCACTTTGATTGCGCTGCTGGGTTTTTGTCAGTGATAAACAACAAGTTTTGTGGTGATGCAACTAAACAAGACCAGAATAAAGTAATGGATATCACGTGCAGCTTCCTTTCTCACTCCCAGCTTCCTTTTCTGGCCTCCTGCACCTGCGTGAGTTGGACCTGTCCATCAACAACCTGCATAATATCAAGTATGGAGTCCTTGAAGACCTTTACTTCCTGTCTGAACTAAAACTAGCAGGCAATCCCTGGGTCTGTGACTACAGGTAGGCTGAATGTTGATTAATAGCACATCCAAAAACTGAGCTGACTTAAGTGTCTTTTTGTAGTATTCACTACATGGCGTACTGGTTGCGTCTTCACCCGAGTGTGAGGCAGTCGGGCCTGCTGTGTCGGTCGCCTCCTGAGTACAACGGGGAGCGTGTGGAGGCTTATGTGCAATCCTACAACAGAGCGTGTCCCAAGGACAGACAGCACAGCAGGACGGAGCAGGACAACACGGAACCGGAGCTGTGGAACACACCGATGGAGGTGCAGGGAGAGCTGGAGGAGGAGCTGGAGCCGAGCCACTTGAGAGCGCCGCAGAAATACCAGATCATCAGGCTGTCCTGACGCACCAGAAGATTTACACTTAAAATTATCTTTTGTTTGTTTTACATTCTTTCATTATTATGTTTCACAATTATTAAAAGTCTGTATCAGATGGAGAAAATATGTTTCTTGTGTTACTTTTAATGCTTTTTTTTTTTTAGTTTTGCTTTATTAACATTTAAAAATATATAATTTTGGGGGACAAGCATGATTCATTATTACTATAAGGACATTATCTGTATGAACCAATGTATGCTGAGGTGAAACAAGAATATTTCACCAGAATTTGGTAACAAAATAAGCAACACTCATTGATGGACTTGAAGCTGGAGCCTGTTAGAGATTTGCAGCTGTGCAGGTTGAGACGACTAACCTCTGGGTGATGGCACTGCAGAACCTGTACTGTAATCCAGTTCTTCTCCACAGAGACGTTGATCTACAGGAGCACATGGAAAACTCCAACACCTCTTTTTAAATGATCACTTGAAACACTGAGAATTAAACATGATTAGAGAGCAGACCTCACTCCATAATGTGCCTGAATGGATGATAGTTCTCCATGTGCAACACACATCAGCACAATTAAACCAGTCTCGAAATTCTAAATATTTGAATACCTATGGGGAAAATAATAAATATATCACATTTAATCAACCAGAACGGTGGAAACAATTAAATTGTATCCCTTTTTTTCCTATCATCTCAACAACAGCATATTATACATTCTTTCATAACACTCTTGTTGATTGAATATGTAGAAATTAAGGTCCAGAAGTTTTCTTTAACATTGAAGTTTGGTAGCATCATGCCCAAATGTGTTGGTGGAACATGTTTTTCAGGATACTGTGTAGATAAAATTGAACAGACAGAGATTTGTGTTGTTCATTAAGTCAAATGATGGGGGAAAGTTAGAAACTTATTGATTTCACATGACCAGGTGTTGTTTAAAAATTGTTTGGTGGACATTGAGGTCGCAGGTTTCACTGCCTCCTCTGCTGCTGCCACTTGGCAAGGTGTGATGAAAATATACATAACTGTGCTGACAGAAAATCAGTATGTGTGTGTGTGTGTGTGTGTGTGTGTGTGTGTGTGTGTGTGTGTGTGTGTGTGTGTGTGTGTGTGTGTGCAAAACTTGATATGGAAGTAAGTAACCCAGTGACGGATCTTTTGAAACAAGCCTTTGTGTTGTGATGGTTTTATGGACGGACGTCCATCGACAGCTCTCATAAAGGCTGGAGGCGTGTTTACAGTGGAGTTCACTTTACAGAAAGTTTTACATAACAGATATGAGCTCATGAGTGTTGAGGGTTCAGGGCTATCATCACTTGAAAGTGCAGCCTAATCAGGCTCAGGCACATGAACAGATTGGCTGAGTGAATTATAAATGTGTGTATTGTTTTAAATATTAAATGACCTCCAGTATGAGACTGCTACATGCTACCCCCAGTTTGTCTTTTTCAGTCGAACTTACAGCTTCCAACCTCTGCACGATCCAAACAAACACAGAAACAGCTCTGTATCAGATAATTGATTTTTTTTTTACCCCAACCCAAATACCTTAAAATATCCCTTTATCCTCTTTGAGTCTTTTGTCACATGGCACCATGCAGCCACGATGAGTTTAGGACGGCCAGCCTTTACAGCTACCTTAAGTTTCTCAGTGGCAGCTAATATGAGAGGAAATGTTTATTTCAAACATTCAGTAATTCTGAACAGAGCAGGCGTTGGAAGACAGACTTAGCACCTAACAGTAGAGCCAAGCCTGAGAGTCCAAGACTGGAAGATGCAGAGGATGAAATGAGTCAGAGAGTTGGTGTACACAGTGGGGAAGGAATGACACATATTGGACACATTTCCAAACTGCGCTACATGTTTTCTCTGGCTATAAGTCAACACTTGCAAAACAAGGCAGTTCATATAAGTTGAATCAAAACTCAAGATTACTTTTTTTTTTTCTCCAAAAAACTCTATTATTCACCCACCAGTCTGTCTTTTCTTGTATATTTTTACCCAGTTTGAACATTTGGTGAGAGCAACTCGCTGGCATCTCCTCTCATAATGTCTCTTTTCTTGGTTCATCTTCCGATTCAGGTCTATGGGATGTCTCTTAGTGACGCTTTTCAAACTCCTGTCCCCAGCAGCAAACACAGCTCATCTTTAATTCAATAGAAATTCATACAGGCGGGCTGTCAGAGAACAGTAACAGTAACAATACAGTCCTATTCTTTTGTCACTTACATTTTCTCTAACACTTCAACTGAAGTGGATTCCCACACTCAGACAGGACAGAGGAACTGACTTCACAAAAGGCCAGGATGGAGTTTGCTTTGACAATGGGCTGGCGAAAGCTAATCTATGAAACACCATCTCCTCAGCAGTGTTTCAACAATGACTTTCACATCCAGTGTCTGCTTACAGGCGCATCTGATCACTCTCCCTTGGCAATATGAATGTTTTAATATTTTATATTTTTGTGGATCAATTTCACTAATTTAATGTTACGCTGTCATACCAGATGAATTCCATTTAGCTAACTAAAGTGTTATGGTTAATACAATGAAATGTATTGTTTTAATGGTAACTTTATTGGTTTATCGCTGTCTTGGTCCTGCATTTGTTTTTATCTACCAATGGTAAGAATTTCTATAATTTTAATGATTATGTTCACACATAAGTTTTGTTTAATCCTTAATGTATTGTTTTTCTTTCAATGAAGTTACACTCAGCAGTCTCACAAGTCTACATCTTTAAACACAATCCATGACTCTGTTGGTCCAGGGTTTGAGATATGAGTCATGAGACACCAAAGCGTGATTTGGCCTCAGCGACGATCAACTGAAAACAATCAGGATATAAACGTGGTGCAAAGCAAACCACTGCAAGACCTCAGAAGAATGTGCAAGTTGCCACTATCACCATCCCTTTGGCCTTTGGTTAAGAAAACTACAGGAGACACCCATTTATCTACAATTATACATCTTTTGGAAATCTCCTTCTTCATTCCAAGAAATGACCTGCAAAAAATGTGTTTATCTAAAAGCGGTATCTACTACTGGAGAAACATCAAATGTCTAATTCTTGAGAGAGGAGTTTTCCTTCAGTGGGTTTTCCATTCGATGGAGAGTCCAGAAAGAGCTATGAAAAGAGAGAAAAAAAAATCTCATTATACACCGAACTGGCCGGATCAGCACAAAACCAGTAAAAATCACTGGAGGCTTGCTCTACAGCAACATAAATACAAGAATGTCATTTCCCACAAGACAATATGACTTGAAAATGTAATTATAAATAATGATAAAGAAAAACCACTACTTCAAGAAAGCTGTTACAACTACAATGTCTCTCCTCTTTAGTCATTCTAAAGCTGTTCTAGCTATAGATCTGTCATTTCTGATTTAGATCCTGATTGAAATTCTACAGATATAAAGGAAGCGGTGAGATGTTTCAGGAGGAAATATTGTTTTAAAAATATAAAATGCTGGGGTCTTTTTAAAGGTCAATATGCCTTCTTCTGTATGTAAGGTGACAGAACAAATGCATTAAAAAAATTGTCTTTTTGTCCATAGTCACACTAGCTAACTTAATTTGAGTTAATATGAATCAATTTGTGAGGAATATCGGGGTTTAAATCATGTAACGTATCATCATTATGGTCTGTGTCATTGACGTCTGTAGTTCTATGTCAGGAATTCTTGCACTTTGCTGTTCTAAATCAGCAACAAACTTGTGCATCAAAAAGAAAAAGTGGCAATCAATACATAATAATGGATCAAAATTAATCATATACTAGTGGAAAACATATTTTTCTTCACCATTATGAATAATATTGGATTAATCCACTTAATGCAACCAGCACCAACCTTATATATACTGTAGTTTCATTCAAGTTCCAGATCAGAGGTGTGCTTGTGTTGTTCCAAACAATGAGCTGTAACATGCAAACAGTATAAAGGATTACAAATCATGTCACTACTGGAAAAATTTAAATATACAAATTGATGAACTGTTCATAAAAGAGGATCTGTTTAATTACAAATATCCATTAAATCTATAACTTAAAGATATATACTGTATAGTACCAGTGTTTCATAATATCAATGTATTCCTACATAAACCTATTAAATGACCACAACTAATTAGAAAAGATCCACAATTCAAATAAAAATCCAAGTTTAAAATGGATTAAATCTCAAAATTAATCAATTTGAAAAACAAAACCAGAAGCTCATATTTATGTTAAACATGTTTATAAATAAATATGCATTCAAATTGAGTTATTATCACCAATAATTGATTTTTTGCTAATCAATTTAAGAGGTAATTTGTTAATGTAATAATATATTTTAAAAAAAAAACAAAAAACAGAAACCGATGTGCCATGCGGCCTGCGGTAGTCCTGGTTTGCTCCACAGTATCATTACGTTCGCCTCTGTCTCCAGAAAGTTGAGAAATTGCGCCACCACGTGTCCGTAGCGAGGAAAGTCATCAGACAGGAGGTCTGACTGAAGACTGCCATGTCCTGGGAAGGCAGGGAGAGCATTTTCAGAAACAGTATTGGATCATTAGAATACGACAGGCATGAAATAGTCAATAAGAATTTTTTTTGGCTGAAGTGAAGTTAAAAAAATAGTTAAATCCTCTTCTTCTTCTATCCTTTTGGCGATTCGAAAACGACGTTTTGTGCGCGTTACCGCCATCTTCTGAATTGGAATGTGGGGTCGATATGAATCTTATTTATTAGATCTAAAAAGTCGGGAAACTTTGACTGAAGCCTTGTGTCTCACGCGTTCTGAGTTCATTTTTATAAATTATCTCACTTCTAACGTTAGTTGATCTTATTTCAGCTTAAACCTGATACGGGAGAAAGGAATCTCATCACGCAGCGAAGGTTCTTGGTCGGCCACGCTAAAGTCCCACCGCGTTGCCAGATCTGACAGCTGTCCGCGTTAACAACCATCGGATTTAAATATTTCTTTATTCCTTTGGACTATTTTAAGCGTTTTCCCCTTCCACTTCTCTCTGCTCATTTTTGTATTATTGTTACACCTATCAAAAATAATGAAAATGTAAATTGGTTGATTGATTCCTATTACTTGTGTTTGAATATTGTGATGTTCTACACGCCAGCAGGTCGACTTTTTAGTCCAACCTGGCAACATGTGTTCAGAACAAACTTGACGCGACGTTGTTGACATTTGTGGATTGGCAGCAAACTTGTCTTCGTACATGAGGATGTGTGTGTGTGTGTGTGTGTTTAGTTCGGGTGGGCTTTGTGATGCTGTGGGTAGTTAGTCGTGAGTGCTACCTAACAGAAGCCACGTCAGTCAGCCCCTGACTCAATAGATTTGACTCGTAGCGCTGCGGAGCATCACTTAGCTGTGGGCAGAGCTTAGCTAAAGTTAGCATCATGGGGGATGGCAGCGCCATTCCCAAACTGGGAAGCATGAAAGCACTGATTGGAATATTCGTCGGAGCTGGAGCTTCATACGGTATTTACAAACTAATCAAAGAAGGAAGCTTCAGAAGAAACAAGAAAAGTGTCGGCAGTGAAGGTCCTGGTGTCAAGAGCTGTCAGCCCGGTGGAGCTAACATACAGAGAGGAAGCCTGCTGGCCAGAGTGTCGGGGCTGGACGTCATCTGTCCCAGAGCTGAAGCTGCCTCCGGTGAGCGTCTGATCGGTGTCGCCTCCAATGTGTGAACACAAAATATAGTCAGAAGTACGGCTACTTCTTTTATTTAAGCCTCCAATATACAGATTAATATAATAAATAATAAGCTTATTTGTCCTTTACATATTTTACACATTTATTTATGTAGATATTTGTGTTGAATAAAGTCAGCTGGACTTAAAGAAAAAGTTTGAAGACATTTCTCCTCTCCCTCTGGAGGCTTCTTCATTTCTGTAGGTCCAGACTGTGTTCAACCTGGATGACTGAGAATCTCCATGACATTTTACTTTCTGTTAATACAGTGTTAATTATATGCGATTCTATTGTCATATTAAGTCAGTGGGGTGTGTTTCCAGGCTGTTGAGGGAGGGCTATGGGTGGTGGTTCCCTTCTGCCCTGTGGGCATGCAGAGGGTCTTTGGTGGGAGCAGAGAAGAATACAGGTAGCAGGTTCTACCAGCTCTCAGGAGTCTGGGGGCGTCCGACACAGATCTCTGCTGAATTGCCACACATCTCACCTTATGTTATTTATAATAGTCTTTAGGATTGTCACATTGTGTGACATTCAAATATGTTTTTATTGTAGTCCATGAATCATATGTACTAACTGTTGAAAAATGAACATAGCAGGAAGATAGTCCATCCCCTCTAGTGCAAAGATGTTAAATTCTATTAAATGTGGGCTAAATGGCTTCTTTTGCTCTGTAGGGGATGTCATCCATGAGTCTCCTGGGAACCTGGAGCCACAACACTTGAAAATGTTGCTCTCCTGTCTACAGACCAACAGCGATGCATCCGAAAGATGTCAGATCCTACTCACATTGGGCAATGCTGCTGCTTTTTCTGTGAATCAGGTGCAACAAAAGTTAAACCCTCTGCAAATGAGATCAGTACTGTTTGCTTTATGGTTAGCTATATAATCCTCAAGCTGTATTGTCAGTGATTTCTTTCGTAGGTCCTTACATGTGACTTAAAGTCTATGTCTCTAAAGCTATCTCATATGTTCACGAGTCGTTTTCTTTCTTTTAATCTATCCCCCAGGATCTAATAAGAGAATTTGAAGGGATTCGTGTTATAGCTGGTTTCCTCTCTGATCCAACACCAGAGGTCAAAATTCAGACTATGAATGCATTAAATAATCTATGTATGAACATCGCAAACCAGGAACAAATAAAGGTATGCTGTTGCGTGCTTCACAGGAAGTGTTATTTTGTTATTTTAAACAGCATATTTGTCCTTTTTGTGGAAGATGTTTCTTTTGTACATTGGCCTCCTCTCACAGGTTTATGTGCCACAAGTGCTGGAGCTGATTGAGATGTCACCCGTCAACTCTGACCTTCAGCTCGGTGCTCTCAGGCTGCTGACGAACCTGTCGGTCACAGATAAACATCAACACATGCTGAAGGATTCAGTTACCCTATTACTCTCTCTGCTTGTTGTGAGCAGTGAGGCGTTACAGGTTGGTGTCTTTTCAGGTCACACTGTTGATCTTCATCCTATTTCCCCCCCCCCCCAAAATTAGTCATTGAGGATTATAAAAGATCATTTAATCTTCGGCCTTATTTCCTGATGATTATCTGTTGAGACGTTTGAAAGATTGTAAGATACAGCTGATGGAGCAAAAATTAACAAAGTGTTTCCAATATTTTCTTTTCAGGTTCAGGCTTTGAAAGTCCTTGTGAATCTGTCATCTAATCCAGATATGATGGATGACATTGTTCAAGCTCAGGTAAGAATGAAGGGATGGAATGGCAGAAGTAATTGCTCATGTTTCTGTGGTTCCCCAAACCAGTATAGTTTGTATGTTTTTAATTAGCGGTTAGCTGGGCTCTCTGTTAAACATTCATATGAACAAAGAGCAGAGTGATGACTCTTTCCTGGTATTTGCTGCAGGCACCAGCTTCTGTTGTGCTGCTGTTTGATGCACGAACATCCCCTGCTGTGCTTCTGCGACTGCTGACGTTTGCAGGGAACTTAAAGGCTTGGAGGCCCTCCATCCAGGTGGCTGATGAACTGAGGCGGAAGCAGGATTGCCTCTTCCGGGTCATGTTGGATGAGCCCTCCCAGCTCCACAGCAGACTTGTCCAGCTGCTCTCACACCCTGATGGGGAGATCCAGGCCCAGGTGGCTCGAATCCTAACATAGGCCTCCCAGTCTGCACCCTGTACAGCTTCAGCTTGCACACACTTTGATAAATCCGTTACTCTATCACCCCTTCATTTCAGTGATTAATTCTACTCTACTCAGCTGACGATGATCTATTTCGCCTCACCATCCACGTCCTTCATTTCTATTTTTTTCACTACAAGTCATTGATGTGCAGTGAGTGAGCAGGAAGAAGACACTCCTTCACTAAAGTATAAAACCAGAACTCCTCTTTCAAGTTTTAGAGATTACTTTCATCCAAAGATCCACAGTGCCCTTCCTTCTGAGGATATTTCCACTGCCAAACACTTTCCTGAGAAAATGTAAGAATAACCCAAGTGAAGAGGGATGCGTGAAGAGCTGGGGCTGGATGAAAGTTGCATGGAAATGAGGATGTCTGGATCGCTGTGATATATTTTTTTTAATCCAAGCCTTACTATGTCAAATTATGGACTTAGTATAAGAGACAGTTCCACACATGGTCTAAGGGAAATTGTAGCTGTGAAGCAACAGTAAAGAGACGTACTGTAGGTGCGTACCTCTAATCTGCATGAACAATTCTGATATTTATCTTGGAAAATGATTCCTAATGCAATGATTTGAAGGCACGACCCAGTCGAGTAGATTTATTGAACCCAAATATCTCTCAGGCAATATGGTTTACAGTACAAACAGCCGGCGGCTGATTTATTCTTGACCTAGATTGTATTTATTTAATAAAGTTGGTGTTTTGCCTTTAACATCAGAAAAGTTTGTACATTGTGTTTGAATGGTTTAATAAATACTATGAAATAAATGGATGCTCACGTTTATTTCTTCAACTTGCACACATGTAAGAAACTGCTGCTGAGTGATAATATGCAATGCTTTTGATAACAATAATGAAGTCTAAAAACTATTTAACTTCAATCTTGTATTCATCTCTCCATGAAAGAGTATTTCCAGCGACGTTCATTAATATCTCTTGTTCCTGTTAAAAGTAAATCGTATTGCCAACTAGCACACGTTGCTATGCCTCCATCTTATTAATATGGTGATGGGCATTAACTGTACTTAGTTTGTAAGATACTGAGTTCATGTTTCACTAATATCTCTTATATTTACCATAAACAGTCCTTTTCGTGTCTGTATGTTCTCCCCGTGTCTGTGCGGGTTCTCTCCGTGTTCTCTGGCTTCCTCCCACCTCCAAAAACATGAATTACAGCTGAAACTCACTCTAAATTGTCCCTAGGTGGTTGGTTGTCTTTCCTGTGGCCCCACTATGCGCTGGCGACGTGTCCGGGATGTACCCCGCCTCTCGCCTCTCGTCAGCTGGGATAGGCTGCAGGAAGCCCCGTGACCAGAAAAGCAGAAAAGCGGCTGAAACGAGACCATTACAGTACTATTCTGTGTTCCAGGAGTAAAGGGATGGATGTGTCTTTAATCATTATCCCCACGCAGTGACGTCACGACTGTTTGGTATCCGTCTAGTTATTCCTCTGCGTCTGATTTACCTTCCATTTCGTTAATATTCTGAACCGTATAAATCAGCTTGTTTATTTGTTGAATTTACCATACAAACCATGTCCCGTCTGTGTATTATAATCCACGGGATTATCACACGATTTTGGTCCCACTGATAAATGGTGACCTTTGTCACGTGGAGGCAGATGAGGAAATTCTACCCAAATCAAATTAAGATGAAAAAGCACGGATGCTGATGATGATGATGATGATGATGATGATGATGATGATGATGATGATGATGATGATGATGATGATGATGATGATGCAGCCCTTTGTCCCCTCCCTCCCTCCCTCCGTCCCTCCTCCCACGGACCGGGTGACCCTCGGTAGATCACGCCGTTCCACATCCGTCACAACGCTCCCCACCAGCGGCTACTGACGCCACCCACCCTGCGCTCGGACCCGGAGGGAGGGAGGGGGGAGCTGTGGAACATCTCGGATCGGCCGCATCAGCGATGAACGACAGAAACTCTCCGACTCCACTGACGCGTCGAGGATGAACGGGAGCGCAGCGGCCGCCGGAGCGGCTTCCTGCCGTTTTGCCCACTATTTTGCTGTGTGTGGGGTGGACACGGACACGGGGCTGGAGCCGGACCAGGGAGCAGGTAGATGGGCTGGAAACGCATTCCATTCCAAATGATATGTTTCATGACATTCTTCACATGTTTGTCATTTCACGCTGACATCCTCAGCCGCGGATTGTTTGGGCTCCACATTTCACCACATTTCCTTTTTTCACAGCGACGCGTTGTTGACGAGAAATCTGGGAGTAGCCGTGTGTATTTTATTTATTTGCTCGTAATTTTCCAACATCTTTCTGGGGTTTTTATATTTTTTTAGACATTGATTAATGCTGATGAAAGATTGTTTTTGTATGCGGCCTATAATTAAAAAACAAAACAACACAGAATCACCCTAGAGAATGATTCCTTTTCCTATGAGCTTTAATGTGATGGTATTTCAAATGATATATTGTTTGTGATCTGCTGGGGTGAAACACAGAATTGTGTTCATGTCTTCAAGACAGTGCAGAGAATATACCTTTTGTAGGCTTCAGCCAGTCATCTGATGCTACACCTCTGTTATGGACAAAGCAAAGAAAGGGAGGGTGGAGGAAGAACAACAGCACCAGGCGGACGGGCGAAGCAGCCAGACATGAGGCTCATGGTCAATTCTAGGGATCATGACATAAAATCATCCGTGGTCTTCGTCCTGATCTGAAACAGAAACAGATCCTTTGTTTTTCACAAGAAAATCCCACCTGTCCTTTGTTCACCAGCCAGAGGTGGTGAACGCTGTGGTGTGTCTCCAGGACTGAGTGCTGTGGGCTCCTTCTGGTTCTTTGCAAGATAAATACACAATGCGGTTCATGGGAAGGATGGCTAATGTCCCCCCCCCCCTTTTTTTTAAATGGCAAGTCAATTTTTAACATTGCATAAGAGTGAATTGTCTAGTATTAAGATGAGCTGTGTTGTATGTCGAGGCTGTAGTGCAGATTATTTGGTGCTCTAATCAACCCTACAGTAGGCGACTTTGATATCTGGCTCTCTGCTGGTGAGCCCATCTGAGCTCCACCAATCTGCTTATGTAACAGTAGGTCATCCCAGACCTACTGCATCAGGGGGCTCTTGGCGTGTCCTGTGAACTGCAGTCACAAGCTAGCAGGGTTTGTTTTGTGTGTGCACCAGCCTTGTAAGTGTGAGATGATGTCACATCGTGTCTCTTTCTGTATTTTCTGAGCGCTAACAGTGAAACAATCTGCTCTTGTTGGCTTCTCAATAGGCGCCACTGTGTTTTCTACAACTCAATCAAATTTCATGTGGCGATGCCCGCTGGCACGATGGATGACTGAGGTCTCAGTGCCCACTCTGGGGGGGTTGACTGTCATAGAGATGACATCAGTGGAGGCTGAGAACACGCTGACTGAGTGTTTGAGGGCTGATGTATGAGCTTGAAGTGATTGTGTGTAATGAAAACATGTTGTTTTTAATCAGATATGTTAGTCTGACATTTTATTTTTTTAATTTAAGTAGCCTGTCTGTCTCGGGCTGCTTAGAGAAGCAAACTGTCATTTTATTAGAGTGGGTGCGCAAATCTATAATGAAGCTATTTAAATTGTGAGCGTCAAAAAAGGAAAACTCCTTGTTAGTCGTTTGCCAACTGATATTTTTCATATCAGACCTTCTTTCTTCTATTTTACACTGAATTTATCGGCTGATGTAAAGGTTTGATGTATGGAATCAATGGGTGACCATAATAGATTTACATTTATCTGATCATTGCCATCTTTGTGGTCACAATCCAAAATGCAACAAAAAAACCCATTGAAAATCATGCAAATTTTCATTGGTTTGTGCTGAAATAAGTCAATTAGAAAATTAATCAACATTTTTTTTAATCCAGTACCTTGCTTATTATTTTAGCTATATGTGTTTATTATGTTTTGGTGTTACACACTGGAATAATTTTTGTTTTCTAGACTGCTGCTTGCGCAAAACAAGAAATGTGAACACCTTTAGTTTTAACAGATTGTGACAGACAGTTTGAACTAATAGACGAAATGATAATGAAAATAATGAATCCAGGATCTCACACTGACATTAATACTATGTGTACTGTATGTTCATGTGGTTAAAGGAGAAAACATGTTAAATACAGCCTGTAGTCTAACTGAACCAGCTATTCAAGCTTTCACTGAGACAGTAAATCAAACCTTCCTCGTTCTGCGGTCTGTTAACTCTGAGAACCAGGCTGTGTGTGAGGGCATTGGTGGGAACTCGTGTCAGCAGGACCGGGGGGTTATATTGGGTCAGCTGATGAAGTTGTGACGTAACCACTTAGAGCTTTGTCTCCATCGCTATCTTCGAGGCCACAGTGTTCTATTGAGAGGAGTTCTGCCTCTGAGCGCCTACAAAAAAACTCTTTGTCCACGGCACGGAACAGCGACACCCCCTCTTGTTGCTGTGATACATTAGCCTCTGCCTCCCACCAAAAAAAAGTCTGACTCAGTGCTGCTCCATTTTCTGGCTGCCTGCAGCACATTCTCCTCTCCCGGGGTACCGAACGTCATCTTGTGGGCAGGTGAAGAGGATGTTCCTGAATGCTTAATAAGTGCGTCAAAGCTGGCAGTCGAGGGAAGACTTTATTTTTTTTCATTTGCTTTTGTAGTTGCAGTGTTTTCAGTTACAGCTGAACATGAACTCAGAATATTCACGGTGGAGTAGTGAAATGGGGAATACTCTGAACAGCATGAATAATGAAAGGGTCTCATCTACTACGTACACAGACTGAATCATCTCCTCATCCACTGATGCTCACACTGACTGCATGTAGCTGGAGCTGGATGCTGACACAAGGTCCAGAACTCTGAAGAAAAAACTTGACGAAGATGTGGCAACAAATCTAATCTGTGAATTTTGAACTGGAGAACATTACGTTTTCGTGCCTTCACTCAAAGTGTAATCCTTTTATAAACACATAGCTGTCGTCCAGAAATTTCTCATCCATCACCCTGAGCTGATAACCAGCTCAGGGTGAAAAAGTGATATGTTTTCATCTTGTTCATGCTCACAGCAAGAATCTCCCACTGCAGAATATCAGGGATGATGGGTGTCTCACCGCTTTAGCAGTCTGTCTCTATGCTAATGGATTACATAACCGTTGAAAGCAGTTTTTCCCCTCTTTGCTGCAGAATAAGTTGGTTTTTTTTCAGCCTATTGGAGAAAAACATTTTCATTACTCAAAGCTGCTGTTGTGGCTTCTTCTTCTTCTCTGTCCTTTTTACAATGCATTAATATGATATTACCATTATGAACCTTTTTCTTCTGAATTTCTATCTGTCTGGCAGGTGAAGCCTTTGAGCAGAGCCCAATTCAACGATCCTTCAAGTCAAAGGTTCTGGTGCATTATCCCCAAACTACAGACAGGAACCCCTTCAACAAAGATGCTGTTAATATGGTGAGAACTGACATCATGAATGCAGTATCATTGTCTTCACTGCTATCCAATGATAAAGAAGGACAAGATGTACTTTGTCTGTAGGACAAATCTGTTGTGGCACTACAATCAGTTTATACCAATGTTTTATCAAATGATAAAAACACCCGAAAAATGACTATAATTTATTGATTTACGTTGCCAAAGCGTGTCAGGATGTTGAAAGCAGCAGACAGATGGAAGTAGATTAAATTTGGTCTAATTTTTTCTTTTTTGCTAAATGTTTTGTAAACAATCTCCCGATACAAACCATCGTACCGTGTGTTAATAATGCTATCAATGAACCTTTATTCGATCTTCAGTCAGGGGAACATCAGGAGCACAAATATGGAACTGGTTCTATTATTAGAACCAATACAGTCACAGACTGCAACATCCCGTGACACCCCTGAATTCAAAATTTTACCCTGACCTACTTGCATGGGTCAAAGATCAAAGCTAGTGCTCTGACCTACTGTCATTGATCAAAGCACTAGTTTTGATCTATGGTCTTACTCACACTGGCCTTCTCCCTCGTCTTTCTATCTTATCCGGTTCCTGAGTGTACAAAGTTGAAATTTGACCTTGACCTAGTTTTCTCAAGGTCAAGGTCATCGTCTCATTTTCATTCTCTTTGCTGCACGAGTAATGTGCTTTTTGTTTCATCTTTCTATCTGCAATGGTTGCGAAGATATTCGGTGGATAACTAACGGGCGGACCCTGACCTACCCATCGTGGGACGTTACAGTCTCTGACTGCTTTGGTTCTTGTTAGTTATTGTTGTTGTTGTTTCCCTCCTTTAATGCATTCTCATCTTTCCTCCTCTTCATTCCTCTCTGTTGATCCTCAGCTCTGCATGCCAAAGGGTCTCTCCTTCCGCCTGCAGACAGACCGACTCGATCCTCAGTTCCACTCCTTCACCATGTACTCTGATGATGGCACCAGCTCCTATGGATTTGTCCTTACCTTCTATGAGGAAGTGACTAGTGCTCAAATCATCACGGCCATGCAGACTCTCTATCAAATGCACCACGTGGAACAACATTCAGCTTCCTCCGCTTCTCCCTCTTCGTCCTCTTCATCCTCATCCTCACCCTCCACGTCCAGCATGGATTCGCTCGCAAGCAGTTTGGATGAGTCAAGTGCTGAGTCTCTCGCTGGGGCGCCCTCTTGCCTCGGCTGCGTGGGTTCCTTTGACCCCACACAAGACACTCTGTATGTCTCCAAAGCCATCTGCCTCCTCACACCGCTCCCCTTCCTTCAAGCGTCTCGACAGTTCCTGTCTCAGCTGCACCAGGCTGTGACATCACACACAGCCCCACCCCTCCCTTTGGAGAGCTATATCCATAATATTCTGTATGAGGTCCCCCTGCCACCCCCTGGAAGGTCTTTAAAGTTTCACGGCGTGCAGGGGCCAATCGTGTGCCAGCGGCCCGGGGCGGGGGAGCTTCCAATGGGGGAGTATCCTCTGGGTGAGGCGTTCTCTCTGCTTGGTGTGGACAATATGGTGCAGCTGCTCACCTGTGCACTACTGGAGACACAAGTCCTGCTCTGCTCTCACGGTATGTATACCGCTCAGTTATTAGAATATTTGAGACAACATTTGTTTAATAAACACCCACATTTTTTCAACATTTAGTGATTATTTCACTGCAGAAAGGAACATTTTTGAGACTAAGAAATTTTGTAACATACACTCAAGGGGCTTTATGAACACAACACTGTAATCTTGGCATAATTTGAGAAAACCTTTTCTCTATCTTCATATTTGTTGTAGAGCTATATCTTGGACCGGCGTTGTGATCATTGTTAACATGAAGTTTGCTAACATTTGACTGGTTGCTGTTTGTAATCTTGAGCCTGAAAATACAGTTTTTACCGAAAAGGCCTAATAAATGTTCTTAGTCTGCAACTTTATTGAACTAATGTAAAGTGATCACTGTCTTCTTAAAGTAACTTACCCATTCAAAAATGCACAAAGATCAGGGATAAAATATCTGCAGGAAAGGAAGACCAGCTATGGGGTGAAACTGTCGGCATTTTCCTTTTTTGTGTAATAATGACATATTTTATTAATAAATGCCCTCATCGATAAAGGCATTTTTACCAAATCCTTTGAAACAGATTTTTTATTTCATGTACTTCTAAAAAACGAGACCAGAAGAGGACACTGTGTATTATAAAATGAACCACAATCAATTAAAATGTTCCATTTTATTGGTGAAGCCTAATATAAACTACAGTACACATGCTTTCCTCAGTCCTTCATTGGATGGGATGTAAGCAGCATCCCCTAAAACTCTTCATTCCATTGTGGAGGAGTTTCCCTGTTGATCCATTACAGGTGATTGGTTTTTGCTAACCCCCCCCCCCCCTCACATCCACAGATTACCAACGTTTGATGACAGTGGCTGAAGGCATCAGTGCTTTGCTGTTCCCATTCCAGTGGCAACACATCTACCTGCCCATTGTTCCTACCCCCCTACATCACCTCCTGGACGCTCCTGTGCCGTTCCTGATGGGCGTCCAGTGGAGAGAAGGGGCTCAGCGATCCTCTCTCCACCTCCCGCATGAGGTACACAGATATACAAGGGTCTCACGTTTAAATGCATCAGCATTGTAGGTTTTAAGCATTTCAATTTCAATTGAACAGTTTTCAGTCATTTTCTGATCCCCTCAGAGCTGATTTCCTCTGCCTCTGGCTAATTTGCATTGGAGAGTACTTCATGCCACATGGATATGTCCCTATTGAAGTCACGTTGCACTAGAAAGAGTGATCACTGTAGAGCATAGAATAATAACTGGACTCACTTGAAAATTATGGATCACCAGATTTGTCTTGAGTTGTACAAGTTCATGTGTAGGTGGTGATTTGTCATGGAGTATTTTAATGTTTCCTAAAACTGCAGGAATTTTTTTGTAACTTTAGATCTTTCCAGATTGGAGAATATCAAGATTGTGAAAAAAAAAAGAAACATTGACTCTTGGCTGAAGCTGTAAACAGGAACAGGATGTCTCTCCATTCTACAGTACATCTCCCAGCTCCCCCTCAGGCTGTAAACTGAGGTCACTGCTGAAGAGCATGTAGCTGCTGACTGCACTGGGATCATCACTGCTTACAGAAGCAGTATTTTTAAATCCCTGCTTGTCGTTCTTTCAAAGGTCTATAGTTCTGTGCAGCAGCTTTTACCACAGTGACATGAGCTCAGTTATTTTCATTGGTTTTCCAGTATGGGTGCTTTAAATTCCCCTGTTCTGTTATAACTGGGATCAAGATACATTCTCCTCAGGGCCCATCATGGTGAAATGGGGAGAATCTATTGGTAGAATGTAAAGCCTGACATCCTGTCATTGTTAACTGATGGAGGAATGAGTTAAAGAAGGTTTCAAGGTTTGTAAGTATTTTTTTCTTCTCTTAACAGGCCAATCTGTGCTTTGTTGACATTGATAACCACCACGTCGAAGCTCCCGAGGACCTTCCCATGTTTCCAGACCAGGTGGAGCTAATCCAGGAGCTAAGTGATGTCCTGCTGCATTTTGGGCTCTGCTCACACGACGGTGTGATCACTAAGCCCAAAACCTGTTCCACTAAACTGAGTAGCCTGGTGCTGGAAGATCTGATGGAGGACAGCAGGAACGGGAATCTTGGAGGCGAGGAGCTGGCGGTGTTGGAGCGGCTGCAGACTCTGGCGCAGAGGTGTGAGGTGGGGAAGGTGTCAGATGGAGGGAAGACTCTGGAGCACGTGTTTGAAGAGGAGGAGGAAAAGCTGAATGCTGCGAAACTGAATATTCAGCTGAGGGAGGTGTTTGCTGCACGGTTTGCTGCCATGTTTGGCAGGTATGAGGACTTTGTCGTCCACAGCGCACTTGATTTTGATTCCTGGTTGAGCAACAGGGAGGGGACATGCAGCTTTGACAAGGTAATAAAAGACTATGCACAAAAAAAGTACATTATTTCTACCAGTTCCTGTTAGGATTCATTTTCTGTGCTCTTTAAATCACGTTGATGATGATTAATCTGTTTAAACGTTGGTGTTCTTCAATGTTTCAGGGTTCTTTCCTCTCGGTTCAGCCAGCTACACGCACACGCTTCTTGTCCCGGTTCCTGGAGACGGCCATGTTTTCTTCTTTTGTGGATGGGAAGGCCGCATCCCGTTGGGTGGACAGGGATCCACTGCAGCAGCTGTTTGACAGTCGTCTGGAGAGAGAACGACTGTATGACACTGATGAAGAGGACTCCCGTAACCGTGGCTACAGGACACGAACCTCGCTCTACGAGTCAGGTATCCTGAGCGTATGACTCGGTCCAGCTCACATGATTCTGCTAATGCAAAAACTTTTTTTTGTTTGTTTTAAATGAAACTTCCAATAGACCACCAATAACATGGGCTGGTTCACCAGTTTATTTTGAGCCGTTAGATGGTTAATAGCCAGGAAATAAATGGAAGCCCAATTTGGTGAAATGAGCAGAAAGTGATTGAAGTGGATGCCAGATTTTCTGCAAAAGTGTTACCATCTGTCTGTGGGGGCTTTTACTCTACTGTTGATTATGTTGCTTTTTTATAACCACCATTTAGTCTGTTTTTGTAATGATTCATTGATATTATCCAAACTTAGTGGAGAATATCCATGAATCACCTGTTCAAGTGATAAATCATAGCCCATCTCTTATGAATGAGTTCAGGAAAGTATTCTGATACGAGGGATTACATATTGGGTGAATCAGAGAGGACTGAACCAAAGTTATGAGTGAAGGATAAAGGTTTGTGTCAAACCTCCAGCACTGCAAGCATCTTGGTATGTCATGGACCTTGTTCACATTTACACTGAGTAGTTACTTCTGCATCAGCATTTATGGAACATAAGGTCAGCTACCTAGTGTCACCCTGTAATGTTTTACATGGGATGTTCCAGTCTGTCTGAGTGTTCTTAGTGTTACTAAAAAAATTTGCGACATTTATCCGATGTGAATATAAAATATTCACATAAGAGATGACAATAAATGTGATGTATAAGTCCTCTCTGGAACTGTCCTCAATGTCACTCATATTTACTCATTTTTTCTAGTGGGTTTAGACCTTAAAGGGAAGCTTTTTGTGCAGTTTTGGTTCATTGTAATGTGGGCAGAATGAACAATGTTAGATCTCTCCCCCATTATCCTTCAGCCTGAGCCCCAGCTATTTAGTATTTCTGTTGTCATCAGGGGGACAAAGGCCAGCTCTAGGGCTATTCTTTGACCTGCAGATTGCATTCTCCATTGTTGTGTGCCTGCCCACATACACGCACGCACGCGCGCGCGCGCACACACACACACACACACACACACACACACACACACACACACACACAAAGAGAGTGAGAGAGAGAGAATCAGAGAAGGAGATAAACTGCTGGGGCAGGGCTGATTAAATAAATCAAGATCAGGCTACTGTGCTTCCTGTTTCTCACTTAAAATGCTTTTCGAATCATATTTCAATTCCAAATTTAGCAATAACAACAGGTCATGTGTTAGCAGATGGCCCCCAGGCTGCTTCAAAACACAAAATCCAAGTACAGCCAGTTGAGAGCCGTATAGCTGGAGCATGCCTCCTTCAGTTTTTTGGTGATTTACACTTGGAGCAAAGTTTTTAGTCAAGTAGCACCAACGCCTGAATATTTTGTCCTTCTTTAGCAAAGCCAGGCCGGTTTAAAGGCAGGACCAGCTGTCCAGGCTGCTTTTCTGATCATTGCTTTGTTTGTCCTTGCAGCTCAGGCAATCGAGCGCCGGCTGCTGAAGGCTGACCACACGGCCATACACCCCCACCTGCTGGACATGAGGATCGGCCAGGGTCGTCACCAGCAGGGCTACTTCCCTAAACTGCAGGCTGATGTTCTTGCACAGGGACAAAACAACAAGAAGTGAGTCTGTTTTCATCTGGTATCCAGTGAGAAAAGATCAGAACAGTGATCCTGTCAGTGTGTTTGTGACGTGGTAGTTCTGTAACTGTCAGGTACACAGACTGGGTTGACTCATCGGATAACACATTCATGAGAAATCCACTGTGTCTGCATATTTTAGGAAAGGAAGCAATGTTCCAATAAGATCTAGAATTGGTGTTGCTCTATTCTTCACTTTCGTAATTATGAGTTATAATTACTTAAATTAGTTGAATTTAAAAAATGCATGAAATGAATGAACACTTGCCTGAAATAGCTTAAAGTTACTGATGATGGTTAAAAGTGTTCACTAGCAGCTAAAGTTAGACAACAATCATCAGGTAAAGCACATTACACACTGCTGCTTCAATACTGAATCAAATGAAGAGATAGAAGGACAGCCGTCAGGTTCTGCGTCATGACCCACTAAAATACGCACGCATGTGGGTTAAATATGGAAACACAGTTGGGACACATCTGACATTGTGTTTTTCATTTTGACGTGTGGTTTGGGTGAACAGGTGGTCCAGTCGGGTTACGGCGTCACGCAAAGCTGAACACAAAAGATCAGCAGCGACTGAACACTCAGGAGCTGACGGTGAACAAAGACAGGTACTCTCACGAGTTGACACGATGGCCTGAGGAAGTCTTTATCCGCTTCACCATCTTTTCTTCATTTAGCAGAAGCACACATTTGCACGGAAGAACCTTTGCCAGTCTAAGCTGCTTGACCCATCGCCTCAAGCCGTCAGTCAGACCCACAAAGAGTTCGTCTACGGGTTGCTGAGCGAGTGTCGTCTGAAGGTAACAGCCCCCTGATGGTGGTCCAGTTGGGATTTCTTGTATCCTTGTTCATGGTTGAAACAACAAAAATGTTCTGTGGCTTTTTCAGACCAAACGGATGTTGATGGAGAGGATGGGGAAGGAGAGTGTGGAACTGGGTCAGGGAGAAGCAAACATCACAGGCCTTTTGGAGAACACACTCATTCACGGTCTGTGTGACCTATTAGAGAGGACCTGGGGCCACGGTCTGCAGCTGAAACAGGTCAGGCACAAACCTAGAAAAATATAAGGGTTTTCTTTATGCACTCAAACACAATGATGCCTGTGTGAAGAGGTGGAATATTGACATGTTTGTTTGCTTTGAACAGGGGAAATCTGCTCTTTGGTCCCATCTGCTTCATTACCAAGCAGCCCAGGGAAAGACGGAAACACCAGCTGACTCTCCAGGTCAGAGCTCGACCCGACTTATCTTTGCTTGTGTCAATCACTGAGCTATGAGTCAAATAGTGCTTTAAACCTCTCGTCTTTTCAGGGTCTAACGGTTCGGACCAACAAATGTTTGGTGTAGGCACTGTGTTTCTGAAAGGATCTCTAATACAAGACATGAGGTAATGAATGCAAATGAAAAATATCATTGCTGCTTCATTTCCTGTTTCAAATAACCAAAATTCTACGATTTGAATATTGACCTATTTTGTACACCTGATATACACCATATATTTTGTTCTGTGCTTGGTGTGTCATGAGTTTAAATGCTGTTTTTATGAGATAAAATTAAATATTTACCAAAGTTTTATTTCCCACTACTTTTAACAGTCTGTGTGTTGTTATTCTAGATTTATTCAGACTATGAGTGAAGGTCTGTCTGAGGTGGGTCAAGCTCGGGCCTGGATCCATCTGGCTCTGGAGAAGAAAATGCTGTCCCAACATCTAAAAGAGCTCGTTACAAACCAGGAGCTGCTCAGGTCATAATTCACAGACACAAATGAGATATTTCTTGTTTTAAGTTTAATTTTTGAGTTTGGACCTTTTTTTTTTGACTCTTCAATTTGTCCCCTGACAGGCAGCTGTATAAACCTCATGCATTCCTGCTCTCTGAGGAAGAAAGGGAACAGTTTTTGTTCCACCTGCTCTCCCTCAACACGGTGGACTACCTCTGCTTCACACAGGTTTTCACTTCCATCAGTAAGTCCTGTAAACTTTAACAAGAAAATACCAGAATTTACTGCAGGGTTACAGCTTTCATGAGGGCCAAAAGTTTTCTTTGGCAGTGAGTTGAGTTTTACAATCCCGTTACCACCCACTGTGCTCATATTCTTCAGTGACACAGTCATGAAGTCCCATTGCTCTCCATCAGTGAACATTAAAATTTCTCTGTTGCTGTGAAAATCCAGGTTACCGTCAGTGTTGAGAGAAGGAATTTGATGTATTTGAAGGAATTTGCATGAATTGAATAAACGGAAGTCTTGTATCCATCCAGGCATTCCGTACCGTGTGGTTATCATACCCATGAAGAAGCTGAGCATTGCAATGGCAACAGTCAACCCCTGGGTGTGTGTGTCAGGAGAACTGGGTGATTCAGGACTTCGACAAATACCGAAGAATACACAAGAGATTTTCTTCCAGGTTTGCATACTCATCAGAGAGGGAGAGAGAGTCAGAGAACATCATGTCAACTGGGACTTAAGTTTTTTTCTTTTTTCATTTTAGTGCAAGAACCTGGGCCGGCTGAGTACTCTGGAGTTGGGACAGGAGAACTCTGGCTTACTGGCCAAGTGTCTGATAGACTGTGTGATGGTCTATAATGAGATCACTGGACACACCTACAAGTAAGAGTCTAATTCTGACCTTATTGTCTGCTTGACATTATTATGATGGCATCTAAATCATCCTGACAAGAGTATGTTTCAGGTCTGCAGTTTTTTTTAAACCAATATTCATAAATTGAAAGTTGGTGCCGCCCAGCAGAGGGCAAAGTATTCAACAGACATGTTGTCACCATATACAAATAAATAAATCACGTTTTAAGGATAGATTTTGTAACGCTTTCAGGTTCCCATGCGGCCGATGGCTTGGGAAAGGTGTGGGTGATGGCAGCTTGGAGAGAGTTCTTCTTGGTCAGTTGATGTCCCCTGGTGGAGAGGAGGATTCTGGGAGGTGGACTGGGACGCCTCCGGAACTCGCTTCTCCTTCTCAGAGCGTACGAACAGTGCTGGGATCGTTTGGCATCCGAAGCCGTACGTGCTGACATTCTCTTGTACAATAGCTGGCCTACTTGTCAGCATGCTCACTATAATGGCGTATTATGATCGCTGTATCATCTGTCTTTCTAGCCCCAGTCTGCTTCCCCCTTATGTCTGTCATAAGTTGTCCTCATGTTTCCATTTTTAACTGTTCTCCATTTATCTTGTCAGGAATGCTGCCGGTTGAAGTACAGGAGGACTTGAGGGAGGCAGCAAATAACCTTGTTAAACACTTCCACAAACCTGAACAAGAGGTATTTGTTACACTGTGTTGTCTCATTCATTCCACTCCATTCATTCCAGTCGTCTAAGTTAAAATGGTGGTAAATGCTAATGAATATTTACTTCTACTTCATTACCCATACTTTTCTAGCCTGGGCCCCATTTCTTTGGCCTATGTTATCTCAACAACGAGTTAAAAGCTCTGAATAGACTTGATGGATCACTTCAGGTTACACTTGTGCCAGTTCATTTTGGTAGTGTCCTTTATATACTGGCTCGAATGCAACAGCATTAGCTCTTTTCAGTGTTCTTCAGGTTAATGAATGAAAGAGCATTGGATTTAACACAATGTGCTCTGTTGCAGAGGATCCTGTAACATTACAATGCCCTGTATGGCTTGTATGAGAGATTATCTAGAGTTAGGAGATGAGCTCCTTGCTTAGAGTGCTTTTATTACATTCACGCATCAACACTCACGACTTCACCTCATTGCGGAGTTTTGGTAGGCTGTCACATGATACCGTATGCTCATTCTATTGGCTGACAGCATCCGGAATTGCGCTTGGTTCTGTGTGTCTCGTGAGACACAAAAGTGCTTTGTTGATAAGAGTGTGGGAAAAGGTAATACAGATAGAAGGTGGTTTGATATCAGTATGGGGAGGGTTCATAAACGTTTAAATTAAAGTAAATAATAAGATAAATAGTTTGTTGCTCTATCGCGGAAATTGTTAATCGTGTGTGGTTCCTGGAACGCATTAACTGAGAGGAACGAGGGCGCACTGTATTGTAATTGTCAGTGTTTGTGTGTCCGTCTGTCCTTCCGTCCGCCAAATATCTTCAGATAGAAAGATGAAAGAAAAAGCACATTACTCAGGCGGCAAAGGGGATGAAAATGAGATGAGACCTTGACCTTGAGAAAACTAGATCAAGGTCAAATTTTCACTTTTATACCTTTTTAGGCACACATCTCTGATACCTGATGAGATATTATCACAAAACAAAAAGCAATATTTTCAGGAAGCCAGAGGCACGAAAATGTGATGATGACCTTCACCTTTGGAAAATGTCATACTCGATGGTACAATATAGAATTCATTGCTGCGACCATTATGAAAGTAGGCCAGAGTAAAATTTTGAATTGAGGGGTGTCGCGGGATGTCGCAGTCTGACCGCCTTGTTAACTCTGTTCCCATTTCTTGCCTCATCCCAGAGGGGAAACTTAACAGTCCTGTTGTGCGGTGAAGGAGGTCTGGTGACGTCTTTGGAGAAGTTCCTCCTAGACGGGTTCAAATCCAACCGTCTTTTCCAGAGGAATGTCTTTGTATGGGACTTTGTAGGTAAGCACCATGAGCTTGATGAAGTGATGTTGCACCCCTCACTGATGTGCTCCCCATCTCCATCTAGTGGTGTGAATATGAATTTCACATATCAAATTAAATTTCAGCTAAGCATGACTGATGTGTGTTTTCTCTCTCTCCACACTCTTCCACTGTATTATTTTTTCATATTGTTTGTGTTTTAATAAGTGATGAACTAACAGCTTGAACAACTGTGTCCATAGAGAAAGCAGTGGCTTCCATGGAGACAGCTGATCAGATGGGAGATCTGCTTGGATCAACATTGACTGAAGGTTCACCTCGTGATTCGCTGTGCAACTACGTCAACGCCATCAATGCGTCACCTCGAAACATTGGAAAAGAGGGCAAGTTCCAGCTCTTTGTCTGCTTGGGACTTAGGTAAGTGGTCAAATTTTAAAAATATTTAGTAAAAAATTCTTAAGCTAAATTTAAACCCAAAGAGGACCGGATAAATTTGCACAAAACATCATAACACAAAGAAAGGATCTGATGAAACCTCAGTGTGTTTGTTTTGTTATTTTTGCTGCTAAAGGAAGACATTAAAATGATCATGATGATCTGATCTTATGGTTCTTTGCATCACATGGAAACGTTTAACTTTCACTGTACACTAGTTTGTTTTAAATAAGATAAAGATTATAAAATGACAGCATGCACCTACTCTGGCTTATGTAATTGATACTTGTGTAATCAATCCAGTGTAATAATACTAAGACTCAGTATCATGAATAGCAAAACTGGGATTTTTAAAGCCTCCTGGTCCTTTTGTGTCTTATTGTGTGATTGTGATATAGTTTCTGTCTCGAGGATGTAGTTTGTAGCTTGATGACAAATCCATGTAACATGCATTTCAACAACTGGGTTAGCCTTTGCCTTCTAATGCTTAGACTTGAGATGTAAGAAAAGTTCAAAAATCCAACTGAACATCCAGCTGTCACTTTTCCCTTCTCTTAAATTAACACAACACAACAAAATACTAATATCAGAATGTTTCCTTCAGAACATTTCACATAGACAACTGTGACATTAGTTTGTTGTTACCTTTCACGTGTTAGTATTGTCTCTTTTGTATTTGTCTCCTCATTTAAGTATACAGCATTAACAGGAAGACAAGACAGCAACATTTAACTATGACTATAACACACCAATGACTGCCCTGCAGCAAGGACATTTTTACCAGTGGAAATCAAATGTCAAAATGATTAATTTCAGATATCCTTGAAAACGATTACGATATGTTACAACATTTTTAAAAGCTAATCAATGAATGAGATGAACTAGTCTAATATCAGATTTTAGATATCAGCAGTCCCATTGTGTGCAACACATAAACTATTTCATTCATGTCACTTTCACTCATAGAAATTCTGTATTTTTGATGTCCGTCCATCCACTTTCTTTGTCGCTTCTTCTGCTTTTGTGGCTCATGGGGGTTAATTCTGATAGTGAAGGGAGTAGTAGATATCTCAAGTGTAATTATCATATGTAAAGATATGCTTTCCACAATTATGATTGTATTCCTTATACTACTGTATATCTGAAACGACTACAACAGTTAGAAGTCTAATCTAACTCATCGGTAATTGAATTTTGACGAATTAGAGCATAATTTTAGATGTTTAGAATTTTGTTTGTAACAATTAGACACAATTATTTCCACCTTCAAAAGCGTAGTATTTGTGGGTCCACTAACGACATGTTCCTCTTGGCAGGGACCGGCTTCTCTCTCAGTGGCTCAGCTTGCTGGCAGAGTTACCCGTGACGGTGCGATCGTATGACGAAGGTGCTCTTCTGCGAGACCGTGCTGCTGTGCTCTCCCTCTCCCGCATCCTAAACACACTCAATGAGTTTACCATCTCCCTGGAGACTGCACTCATTAAAGGAGTTCACCTCTGACCCTGACAGGAGAGAACGGACTTCAACAGGAGAGCTGATGTATTCAAATAGTCATCTTTCCATCTGTTGGAAAAGGAATTTTTCTCAGACACTTGAGAAATGTGACTCTATCATCAAAACAAGACTGTTTACTGGATAAAGCAGCTCAAACTCCAAATGTGATACCTTGCTCACTCATGTGAAGGTCGTAGTTGCTGTAATTGTTGAAGAAACAGTCAGATTTTTTTTCCTACACTTGTTTACACTGTGACGTTCTGTTTCCCCAAGGAGAAATAGTCATTCATAATCTCACATTCACAGTTTAGAGATATGTTGACAGCTCATATCATTTAGTGTACATGTCTTGTAGGATAACTATCTTTTCTTCTCCTGCTGTTCTGCTTGCACTTGAATTCTAAACTGAGCACATGCATGGCCAAAATGTTTGTTTTATGTCTTGGTGTGCTATGATCTGAAATCTCAGGCCTACTGATAGAAACATGTTTCTTGACTCCATTCATAGGATATCTTAGTAAATATAATACTTAAGGTAATGCTCTCATTCTGTATATTAAAAAATTATATATTGTTGAGGGTTTTTTTACACCGTGTAACATCGTGTTATCTGTTTCTCGCTGTTTATTTCAGTCTGTGGTCACGTACTGCAGAACTGTGACATAGTGTTGGTGTAGCACTGAAACCTGTGTCTGTTCAGACTCTGAAATCCTTTTTTCTCTCTCACATTGTGAATATTTGATTCATTAGATCTTCAATAGAATAGTTCCCATTTCTCATGGCGTAATGAATTTGTGGCATATTTTCTGTATAAAGGCGTCATATTTGTGTCTGTGTAAAACAAGATAGTCCACTATGGACACATTCTACTTATTACGTGAATAATAGTCATGCTGTTACTTTATAAAATATTCAGTTGTCATCAAACAGTGGCTGCAGCACAGGTTCTTATAAATGCTTAGTATTATGTTGGTGTTGCATTTTATTTACCACTTAAGAATTATGAAAATGCTGTCTCCTGCACTGCCCTGCACTATGTAACCTACAATGACCAAGTCTCCATTATTATTACTATTATTTAAATACAGATTAGAGAAAGCAATAATTGTTATTTATGAATTGTGCTGTTGAAGATTAAAGTTAATAACTGGCATGTATTAGTATGATTGTTTCTGCTATAGTTCACTTTTACTGGATTTTTGTTGAAAATGCAAACTAATAGAAGCTATTACACACCAGGTATACACTGTATGACTGTCCTATGAGAGAAGATTTATTATCCCCAACCGCAAAGTGGATGAAAAATACAGGAATGTGTTCTTTCTGTGTATGGGGATGTTTGGGTTTCACTCTTCAAATAGAACAAATTTGATCAAATACCCTTAAAGCTATGAACATTAAATTTGTGGATAGCTGTATTTTATATGTTTGAGTCTGCATTTGATCAGTAGCACTGATTTGTTTTCTCTTACTATTATTAAGTGGAGTTAAATGAACCTTAATTTTAATTTTGCTTTTAGTTCACAGCATTGTCCATGTGAAAACATTTTTTAAAAATCTCTTAAAAGATTAAAATTCTGTAATATCTCTCCAACACTGCAGTCTGGAGCAGAGGAAGCTACTCTTATTGGAATTTATTTAGTAACTTCCATTTTGCATATATCTCGTCATTTCCCATCCATGTTACCTCTTTTTACAAAAGCGTGTATGTCAGAAAATGTCATTTGGAAACACTTGTTTTTGCCGAGTTTTTACTTCAAATCCTATTTCCCAGTCTTTTATTTATTTATTTATCTCAACAAACTGTTAGGTGTCTTGAATGATATAACGTTGCTTGACGTAGAAAGTGGTATAAGAAATGAAAAATATCAGTACAATGACAGAATAAATAATAAATCGGGTTAATCCTCATTTTCGTTTGAGTTCTTCCAAGCAGGCAATCTAGACATAAAAGTAAAAGTTAATAAAAACATTTTGCCGCGTAATTACTGAGTGTAAAGTGACCACTAATCTGGTCACTTGTCACGCAACCAAACTCCACGCAGGAGGTCTCTGCTCGGCGCCGCCGAAGCCCCGGAAAACTTGTCGCTCCCAGTCTGGCCATCTGGCGTTCAGTAGTAAGCCTCTGGCCCCGCCCCTGTGCTTACATCCTCCAATGTGCCATAGCAACCGGGGCCGAGCCCCCTGTTCCCGCGCAATGTTCCCTTCCTTATAAGGCCAGTAGAATGCAGACGCACGGATACGTCACACGTCGTTTATGTAAATACTTTGATTGAAGAAAAAAAAAAAAAAAAAAAAAAGCCCTTCTGCCCTACTCTGAAATGGAGGTGTGGATACGACGCATGCGCACTGCGCTCACAACTATCCAGTCCCGTCCACGGGCGCAGACATCAACAAGGGGAGCGGGTTACTGATGCGGGTTGATTTTCATAATAGTCACATCGTTACCCACGCTCTTTGAGGATTACTACTTAGTTTCAACGTCACGCAACTTGAAACAAGGTGAGCAATGGATGAGGAAGCTTTTCACGGTTTTTGTGTGTGTGTGGACTGTGAGGGTTTTGAGGGTTTTAAAAGTCTTAGCTGTGATGTTTCATAGGTGAAATTCAAATAAGCTCCGAGTTCTTTTTAGGGCCTGCCGCCAGATCGAGTGAGCGATCAACTTGACGTTTAAGTCGCATTTACAAACAATTAAAGTTAGTGAATAAAGTGGAAAGCAAGGCGAGGTAGAAGTGAAAAAGGTGAATAAGGGGCTTCGTGGTGGAGCGTGATGAACAGCTGTTGTTATCCATGTTTGTTTCGGTGCATTTACGCGCTGAACCAAATCGCGTCTATAATTGCCCCTTAAATGACTCTAAAGTGGAGTATTGTGAGGTTTCCGTCGGGAAACACGCTGTTATTAAAGAGCATCGATGCCCACACCGTGGCTGTGGTGTTCATGTAGTCTACTACTCTTTTACGCCTGCTTTAATAAGCCAAGTTGGATCTCACGCCCACCCAGAGCTCAGATGCGTCTCAGCACGCTGCTGCCGCTCCTGTCAACAAACAGCTCCCGTCGAACACTAACTGTGTGTGAACGACACGATAAAAGTCAAGCTGATCAATGTGATGATTTTTTTGAGTTACAAAAACACCGACTTTCGGAGCGCATCCGTTTTGAACTTCGTGCACATGTAGTTGGGACTGTTGCAGTGACGCGGCTCCGGAATAACAAAGAGTAAAGATCAAATTACAGCATTATCCGAACGCGGCTATCCTTTCCAACTGGGGAGACACTATTTTTTGCTTTCGATCGGTGTCTGCGATAGTTAGTCTCAACGCACGAAGTTAATGTTAGAAGGGAAAAGTCGGGCATCGTCGAGCAGAGGACGGTCATTATAAAATGGGTGCGCATGAAGCAGGTCGTGTGGCATGCCATGCTTCCTCGCTGGAGTGGGCGGTGAATTTGACGACTTGCACTTTTTTTTTTCTCGATAAAAACCAACACATTTCTCGGTGTCTTCTTTTATTTTGAATTAAGAGGTGTTATTCTTGCAGGTCACCGCTGCTTTTAGGACGATTTTTACTCTCCCCCCGGTAATATTACAGTTTTTGCGGAAAATCGCATCACACCCCCTTCTCCACACTGCCTCCGCCTTTGAAGTGTGTTGCCATGTTGCCTTGCGTCACGTACTGTATTCTGCTGCAGAGATCGTGTACAGCGTGCAGATGACACACGCAAAGGTGAATACGTGGTGTATTCCACAGGACAAACACATGTGCTATTAGATTAGACTAGATTAGATTCAACTTTATTGTCAATTGCATAAATCTTCATGTGTTTGAAGATTTATGGTACTTCCCACCATGTCACAGCTGTTTTTCACAATTATAAACCATTCTATTAATTTTTATTTCATTTTATTGGTTGAAGTCTTCCTGCTGCTGTTTTCTTCTAATAAACAGTTATTTCATCTCAGTATAGTAATTTTGATAACTGATTTAATTAGATAATTGACAGAATATTTTTGCAAAGGAAAGAAAACTTTCTACATCACAACGCAATGTAACAAGAAGTTCAGTGAACTTGTTAGGGTTACAGTCAATCAGGTATATTAATAATTAATTTTAATCTTCAACAGCACATTTCATAAATAACAATTATTGCTTTCGCTAATCTGTATTTAAGTAGTAATACAGACTTGGTCATTGTAGGTTACATAGTGCTTGCTGGGCAGTGCAGGAGACAGCAGTTTCATGTGTTATAATCTAACACATGTGAGAAATGTTACCACTAAAATGAAAAATAATTTCCCATTATAATCCAAATTATTACTAATTTATCATGTTATATTCCACTTAAATTCATTATTTCCAAACAGAATGAGATTATTTAATGGTTCTGGGGTTTTTTTTTCTTCACATTGCTCATCATTAAATCACCACAAAGTTAAATGAATTCACCTTTTCTGGACTATTTCTCTTCACATTCTATTAGTTCTTATGCCTATGTCAGCATCATTTTTCATTCTATAGTCCTAATGTGTTTCCACATATAGAGATTTACACAATTTAGCATCGCTCCTTAATTACACACACGCACGCACACACACACACACACACACGCACACACACACACACACACACACACACACACACACACACCTTGCGAAGACAAATAACTTGTCGATATTAACTCACGTAACATAGAAAAAACTCATGTATTCTGGTTTCTGACGTAACAATCAGAGTGAGAGCTCGTTCATTATATCGGATCTCTGTCTGCTCTCTCTGGCACCGCACTGTCAGAAGACCCCGAGGACTGATGGCAAGAAAAAAATCCGGTCTGGGGGGCGCGGCTCGCAGTTTTGCCGCAGTTCATGTCTACATGTGCTGTGGAAGTTAAATTTTGCCTAGCAACATAAAAATTAATTCCTGTGCATGAGCTTGGCGCTTATTTTCGCCAGTGATCTCCCCGAATACACGTTCTGTGTTTGAATTTTCTCATCCATGCATCTCTAATATTTTGTAGTTAGTTTTAAACCACACAAAATAATATAAAATAACACATCTGCTGCAACCAGGAGAACCAGACTATGTGCGTTCTAACATTTTGATATGCCAAAAATGAAGCGAGCATCCTGTGAGCTCAGCGTGGTGACATGATCTGTCTGACACGATGTCTGACTGTTGACCTACTTCTCTTATGTGGGTCAAAGTAGAGAGATGCTGAGCAAAACCGCTGTCTCTAAATATTTTGGGGCTTTATAGTCGTAACAAATCGCCAAAATGCTTTTTTTGAATTCTTGCAAAGCTGGAGTAAAATTGTACAAAAAGATTTTACTTCTGAGCCAGAAATGCACGACGGCAGAGCTGTACTGTAGTTACCACGTTATGCACAGTGGTTACAATTTGCCATAGGTATGATAATGGAATAAATTTTCTCCGCAGATGTTTGGCTTTCATAAGCCAAAAATGTACAGGAGTTTGGACGGTTGCTGCATCTGCCGTGCTAAATCCTCAAGCTCTCGTTTCACGGACAGCAAGCGGTACGAGAAAGACTTCAGGAGCTGCTTTGGGTAAGAGTCATAACTGAACTTGTGGATTTTGTCTGTGCCATCTCGTTGTAAACAAATATTCATTAAATGTAATTACCTTGCAGATTAAGCGAAGCAAGATCTGGAGAAATCTGTAATGCTTGTGTGCTCCTGGTGAAGCGATGGAAAAAGCTACCTGTGGGAACCAAAAAGAACTGGAACCATGTGAGATTGGATGACAATGTTGGCTGAACTCTTATTTTGTTGTGATGAATCAAGCCTTCTCATTCAGGATTGATTTTTCTCACTTCTTTACAGGTTGTTGATGCCAGAGGTGGCCCCAGCCTGAAGATAACTTCCAGGCCCAAAAAGATAAAGTCTATTTCCAAGAAAGCACGACCAAGCCAGATCAGCAGACTGCAGAAAGAGCTTAAAAGAAACAGTGGGTTCTACTTTTGGCATTCAGTTACATGTTTCACTAGGCTCTCATTTGTTCTATAATAACATAAATCCTACTTAATCATCTCTTCAATATGTGCTTTGTTCTGGCCACCAGATTCTGATGCCCACAGCACCACCTCCAGTGCCTCGCCAGCTCAGTCTCCCAGCTACAGCAACCTCTCAGATGACGGCTCAGACACTGAGATCAGCCCAGGATCCAGTCGTTCCCCCGTTTTCTCTTTTCTGGACTTAACTTACTGGAAGAGGTACAACCATTCTAACTAGTTCTATCATTTGGTCATGTTGTCCACTGACTACAGCTTTACAAATTCAGAGTGACTGAAAAATTCTGTGTGCTTTTTTTGGCTGTTGAATATACATTTTTTGTGTTGTTTAAATAAGTCCAATGTGTCATGATTTTCCCAGGCAAAAGGTGTGCTGCGGAATAATCTACAAAGGGCGCTTTGGGGAGGTGCTCATCGACCCCCATTTGTTTAAACCATGCTGCCGCAACAAGCAACGGCAGCATCAGCAAGAGGAGGAGGAAGAGGAAGAGGAGGAGGAGGAAGATGAGGAGGAAGAAGTGGAGGTAGAGGAGTGCCAGGAGGGTGTGGATTGCAGCGGGCAGGCATCCCAAATGAAAGAGGAAGTGAAGGCAACACAAACATGTTTGGAAAATGCAGAGCCAGCTCAGCTTTGTGTTACCATGACAACACCTCCAGCCATTTGTGGGGTGGTGGTTGAGGAAGAGTGGTGAAGTGAACCCCTATCACATAAACACACACATTAAACACAGATACACACGCGCACACACACACACACACACACACACACACACACACACACACACACACACACACACACACACACACACACACACACACACACACACACACACACACACACACACCTCTGAAGAAATCTTGGGGTGCTTCTTTTTTTTCCAAGCACTTGCAGAAAGAAGTTGCCTCAGATTGCCTTCAATGATAAAGCAGCTGTAAATCTTTTGTTCTTCACAATAACAATGTCTGAGGTTTGTTAATTTTCTAAATGGTAATTTATGGACCCTTATTTTCCTCTTTGTCTCTTATTTTGTATTTAATATTCTTATCATCCTGTTAATGATGGACTGTCATCCATAATAAGTATGCTGGAACTCTGGTTTACTGGTGCATTCAAAAGATTTTATTTCAAAATGCAATACATCATCTGACCTACAGAAAAACTTGAAATCCATCGCTCCATATTTCAGCTGATTTAAGTCATTTCAAACATGGAGCATATGTAGTAAGATACCTACTATAATGCCATTCCTTTCTTTGCAAAGAGTAGATATCTCTTTATGAAATGGTAGATTTCTCATTTTGGAATAATGATGCTTAACGTTATCTGTTCATTACTTGTACACACACCTTTGTGTTTCTATCTGTAGAAACTTAAACTCCTGTTAAAGAGTTTGTGTTTGTAAACTGGATTAATGTTAGACAAGGCCTATTCACAGCTTGAACAGCAAATACACCAGCCTTAATGATGTGTTACGGACAGTGCTAGTGTTAATTCTGGATTGGTATTAAGGAACAAAAAGGGACAGAAGCGATATTTATTGTGGCCTCAGCAACACGTAGTGCAATTTGCATGAAAGACAAGCCCGCTCATCCGAAAGACGTATGATCTGATGCATGAGTCATTTAAAAGTGCATGGCCTTATATAAACTGTAAATCTTACCTTTTTTTTTTTGATTCATTCCTCTGAATTTTTAACTTATTTTTATATGTAAAAAGAAGAAAAATTAAAAAACAAGTGTCTTTTCATAATAATACAACACAATACAACAACAAAACACACCGGGTCTATAGTCATTCAGCAGTACCAATATCAGTGATTTCTGTCATCCCTGGGTCAGTATAAAATAAAAGACTGTAAGCTGAAATTCTATGCCATTGCCTCTTATATACCACAAGTGGGTTGTGATATATAGCCTAATATTCCTTTATTAACCAAATTAAAGCCAAAGCATACTGAAATTAACCCAATGTCAAATCAGTGCAGGTTTTTATGGACAAACTTGTGCATGTCCAAGGTCATTTGTGTATATATGTTTATGGTATTCAAAAAGAACACTAATGAAATTTCATACATGTGATGTTGTGGGAGCAGAGGGTGTGTAATGTACATAGGGGGCTGGGTGGTCCATATGGCTCTTTTGTGGGTTCCATTATTTATTTATTTCATATTTATTTGCATTTCACTGCATCCCCGCCTAGAAATGTAAAACGGAATTCTTTTCATTTTTAGCTTGTATGTAGTATGTTTTACTCATCAGAATCTGAATGTAATTCTCACGCAGAACATTTGCATTGAATTACTGGAAGTCAATAATTGTGAAATGTTGTCAAGTATTTATTTGCTCATTAGTTGAGTTGCGTGCAACCTAACTTATTCTATAACATTACTCTGGATCTGTATTATGTAGAATGAAATGACTAATAGATTGCAACCAAACTGCTTATTCCCTTTTAGCCTGTAGCTTCAAAATGTCACATAGTAGGTTACCTTCTCTAGACTTGCATGTACTGTTGCTATGCATTTACTTAGCATATAAGTTAGACAAAGCAGTTTTGTATTTTTTATATATCATGTACTTTTTTTACTTGTCCCTTAATATAATAAAAGTAATTTTGTGAGTTTTCTGAACCAAGTATGAACCATTGAGTGAATTCATATGGTGGGTGAGTGGATAAAATTATCTCAGCAGGAAGGTTCCTTTGAATACTAGCTTCTGATTTATTTTATTCTCTTGAAAAAACATTGTTTCATATATACATATAAACATTTTCATATATATACGTGTGTATGTGTGTGGATAGAAGAGAAAGAGTGTCTATTTCTTATGCTCCGGATGGTATCTGCCTATTTTCCCCTAATACTGTATAGGTTAGCACGACTGGAATATAAAACAGTTTAGGAATAAAAAAAATTTTTTTCAAACTCTACACCTTTTAGATTGATAAATATCTTAATGACCTATTTTTATCTTAGTGTCATAAAAATGAATAAAAGAGTCAACGTTTATCTAATGACGGATGTGAGGAAATAAATCCCAGGCGGGACGAGAGTAATCTGCGTGAATGACTCGACATACGGGGTTTGTATGTTCAGTTTTAAAATGTAAGCAGTTTCACTTTTACATGATTTTACATCTGACATAAAATGTACTATTTTGTTGGATTTGTTAGTGACGAAGATTTTAAATAAAGAAAAATTTTGGAAGAACCGTAGAAAAAAAACCGGAAGTCGAGGTCTTGTGACCAGGAAGTGAACGCGGAAGTGTTTTGTTGTTGTTCCTTCTGCAGCTGTAGGGCAGAGATGCTGCGTTAAACTGGTCAAACAGAGATCGATGGTGACCACCGCAGTAGGTACTGAGGTAACTACACTTAATGTTTTTATTATAATGGGAGTTAGCTTACGAGCTAACTGTATAATAATATAATAAATGATCTCTGTTTTGCATAAAGTCAACAAGACTAGGACTTTGACAGAACTAAAAAAGCCGCAACGTCTTCAAGCTTCATAAACGAGTGCAGTTGACTTTATTCCACACAGATCTACAACTGGTTCACTGAGGTTCTTCTGCTTAGAACAGGTGAATAAAACAGTTGGGGTAGACTGCCCTGTTGAAGACGATACGTGAAACTAACTGTATTGGAACTGAATATCTGACTCGGTTTGCTTTTGGACTCGTGGCGTCACTATTTAGCATGGATACAGATGAAAATAAATGAACGTGTTTTTTTGGTTGACAGCTTTTTTGGTCCTGACAGCAATTATGGCGGAGCCGACTGCATCTGGCGTCTTCTGTAGCAGGATGCTGAGTATGGTGAACTCTGAGGATGTGAACGCCATCATTCAAGCTCAGAGACACATGTGAGTGTAATGGTGTGATTAGTCAATGTAAAAAGAGTGTGCTGTTTGGTGCAGCCCAACTGTGATACAGACAGCTTCCATGTGAAGATGATTGTTCTTTGTGCTGGACTGTTACAAAAACAGGCTTGATCGCTTTGAGAAAACCAATGAAATGCTGATCAACTTCAACGGGCTGTCTAACGTACGACTGCAGCAGATGAACGATCGCTTCCTGCTGCACACCCGCACTCTTGTGGAGATGAAGAAAGATCTGGACAGCATCTTCAGAAGGATCAGGTGAGTTACTACTCCTCCAGTTCAAATACACACTCGCGACCTTTGGTAATGATTTCCCCTGCTTTTTCAGGATGCTAAAAGGGAAGATTTCTAAGCAATATCCAGAGGCTTTTAGCAGTGAGTTTGCAATTTCTTTCAATTCAGTATGTAAAAATAAATAAATTTGCCACTACTGCATTGCTTAAAATAATCTTTTCTGTCAGATATCCACGAGTCACCCAACCTGGAGGATGAAGATGATGAGTTTGATCCTGTTCCACCAAGTGTTGCCACAATAACCACAACTACCACCTCTGAACAGAGCACAGAGTCCTGTGACACAAGTCCAGATGTGATTTCACCCACTGTGAGCAGAAGTTCTGAAGATCTTTCTCAAGAACTGCCCAACACACCTATCTCTGATGTCCTAGAGATAGCTGCTCTGCGGGATGAGGGTCCTGACTGTGTCCCTGTAGAGTAGAGAGAGACATTTGTGACTTGATATCAGACATGGAAATGATTCTAGGAGAAAGACATGTTTGTATATGAATTTGTGTTTTCCTTGGCATTATGTCCTGAGTTTTTCCTTTGTTAATATATCTGTTAATAAGAGCATCACCGGTTTGATTTTACTGTAGATGTCATGAACTGTCTATGAGGATGCTGGGTTTTAGTGGGTATGGCTTTTGGTTGCATTGCAGCATAATACTGAAATAGTACAGACAATACTTGAAATTGTGTAGTATCAAATTAAAGATGTACTGTATATAGTATTGATAGTGAATCTTAGAAACATCTCATATGTTATTAAAAACACATGTGTCGTTTTTTCCTTTGAGGAAGACATCTCACAATGTCTCAGATTTATGTTATATTGAAGGAGAAAGTGTTCTCAACTTGAAAATTGAGTTTGTGGGTATGCGAGTACTGTAGTTCATAACATTTTTGTTATGCTATATATCTTCTGCTATTACATTAGTATTATACTTCAGTATTATATTATTCGTTCGATTAATTTATACATGAGTCATTTCAACTGTATTTAATTTGATGATTTATGATTCTCTGTCTAAAAAGTATTTGCTTGCAGGTGAGTGTTTTTCTGTGGAACCTTCAGGGATTCCACAAACTAATAGGAAGGAAGGAACTCTTTAATAACAAAATCAAGCAATGAGAATGGAGGATCCAGCCGTCTAAGATGCAGTTATGGTGTAAAAGAAAGTTCAGCCCAAAGTTGTTGTTTTTTTTAAATCTGTTGTATTTCTGCTTTTGGAAAAATATCCCCTTAAAGATGCAAGTTCAAATGCAAGGAGGAATATATACATTTTTAAAGAACATATAAGTGACCAATGAGGTGGAGAATGATGGAGACCACAATTGTCAGCATTAGCAGGTGTTGAACAAGGACTGGACAGCTCTTATTTGCCCATTGTCTCCTAATGGGTTAAATCTGACAGCCATAACAGCAATTTCCAAATTATAATATGCACCATGTAAGCATAATATCTCTTCTTAAAAACAAGAACTGAGATTAGAATCAAATAACTGCAAACAATTTCGTGAACACCTACTTAATTGATGAATAACACTAAAAAATTAATGACAGAAAATCTGGGGGTTCAGTAAGGTGCATTTGTGATTCATACCAATTATTTCTGTAGTTACTAATTCAGTTTTCGTCACATGATTACCTTTTTACAAAGCAAAAAATAAACTAACAAACTATTTGTATGTAATACAGTATTACCCAACCTGAATAGAAGGGCATGAAATATTGTGATGTGGAGTACGCCGACCGTCAGGGGGCGCTATGAACAAATAGAGACAGTTTCCCCAAAACGTGACGTCACAGTTCATGCTAGCTGGTGTGCGACACGCTGACGCTCTGAATTCACGTTTGTTATCTACGCGTTTGATGTTAAACTAACCCTAAGAGTGGACTGATGATTAACTAGGAGAATATTCCTTCTTTTCTTAACACTGCGTACCCGTGTAGCCGTATTTCAGAGGGCTACATTTCTGCCGCACGTTAGCAATGTTTTTTTCCCCAAACCTTTATTAACAAAAACAATGTTAACACTTTCCGTACAATGTGCAAGAGCAAATAAGAAGAGCCGAAGTACAGGAATCCATTCAAAGAGAGTTTTTGGGATTCAAATGAAATGTAAGTCCTCTGCAAATTTGCAATCTCTCAGTGGAATTTCTTAATCTTCAAACATCGACGGGGTAGCGAGGAGCTAACATCAACCATTAGCTCGGTGGTCAACAGCTGGAAGGAAGGAGACACGTAGCTCCATGGTGGTCCCTCACAGCAGCCTGCGGTAACGATCTGTTCCAAAACATTCAATATATGAGAGAGCTGCTGTTAAAAACATCACTCCCAAGATGAGGAGACTGAACAAGAAGAAGGCTTTGACTCTTGTGAAGGAAATGGACGCTTTTCCTAAAGTTCCTGAGAGCTACGTGGAGTCCACAGCTAGCGGCGGGACAGGTACCGGTCCATACCCAGAGGCTGCGTTCAGTCCAGTGTCTGCACACACACACACACACACACACACACACACACACACACACACACACACACACACACACACACACACACACACACACACACACACACACACACACACACACACACACACACACACACACACACACACACACACACACACACACACACACACACACACACACACACACACACACACTCCTGTCTGATCACTGTTTTATCACTTATTTCTGTACTTTCCTCAGTGTCTCTGATAGCATTCACTCTCATGGCTGTCCTTGCCTTCTTGGAATTCTTTGTGTACAGACACACATGGATGAAGTATGAGTATGAAGTGGACAACGACTTCAGCAGGTTGGAGCTAAAAAGGTGTTTATTGTGATTGAAAAATGTCTTTAGACGTCATGTTTCCTCATGTCTGTCTCTTCTTACAGTAAACTAAGGTTAAATGTTGACATCACTGTGGCCATGAGATGCCAGCGTAAGTACAAAATGAGCATTTTCTTTATACAGGATGTCCCAAAAAATCTATACAACCATTAGCAACTGATAACTAAGTTGTTTGTTTTTCTTTTGCAGATTAAATGCAGTGAAGTTAATGATTGCATGCAGACTAAACTTCGAAGAAAGATAATCAATAGTTAAATGCTAGTGAAAGTATCAAAAAGTTGAAGTGCAAAAACAATTTAGGAGTGAATTTCATGAAGAACCACCGACACGAGTCACCATCACTCCCAATTAGAGATGAGTTTGCAGCTGATGGAACTGTTCAGAACATCCACAAGAAGCTCCACAAAGGAAGAACGTTTCAGCCTGCAGCCTGTGCGGCAAGCTTGTCATGAGGAAGGGACTCCCTCCTAAAATTGTTTTTGTACTTCAACTTCATTTTCATACTTCCAGTGGCATTTTAGAATGAAGTTCCTTTTTTTGAATTGTAGTGTGGCTGCCATCCTTGACTTCAATGCGTTTAATCTGCTAAATTATCAACTGCTAAAGGGTGTAAGCATTTTTTGAGACACCCTGTATGTTGGCAATGAATAAAAAACAGCTGTTAACATTTGGTTGAAAGCTATTATATGATGTTTTTGAACTGTTTGTTTGAATGCAGATATTGGTGCGGATGTCCTGGATCTGGCAGAGACCATTGTGGCCTCTGATGCCTTAAAATATGAACCAGTGAGTCAGGAGTTCCTTTACTGTTCAGGGAAACCTGTTGTATCGTGAAGATATGAGGACAAATTTATCAAATTCTATTTTATTTACTTTAATTTGTGTTCATAATATTGTGTTTTTTCACATTCAAGGTCAGCTTTGAACTCTCTTCACATCAAAAGTTGTGGCATATGTAAGTTTAAGTTGTTTTGAAATTAATTCTATGAACTCTGTTATGTCCCCTAAGTGGGGGGGGAGGGCGGTTACTAACAGGTTATATTGGGATATGGAAAGAGGGAAATATATGCAGCTTTTTATGAAAAGAAGTGGTTTATATTTTTAAAATTTAAAAACTCATAAGAACACAAAACTCATAAGTGAAGGAGGTCAGTCTGCAGTAGAAACAATGAACATCATAAACTGTAAAACCAACAGTAGGAAAAAGTATCAGCCTTTCTTTGAAAGAAAGTAGAATTCAATCTCAAGCAATTTCTCATCAGGCAAAGGTCAGCCGTCTGGCGACGTGCCGGCACATTGGAAACAATCGTGTGTGTGTGTGTGTGTGTGTGTGTGTGTGTGTGTGTGTGCACATGCAGAGGGGGTTGGTAATGTTCTTTTATGAAGATGAATTATAGGCTGAAATTTCCACTGCTTTTTCCTCAGATGAAATGATAGATGGAATGATGGTGGTTTTTTGGTTCATTTTTCTGTCCCCATCAGGACACTTCTGCACATCCAGGAGCGCCTTAAAGTAGAGCACTCTCTCCAAGATCTGCTCTTCAAAACTGCGATTAAAGGAGCTCCTCCTTCTGTGCCTCAGAGGTAATAAATATATCATTGAGATAAGGTCTTTTTTGTTTGGGATGGATAGATGGTTAAAGATATGAGCAGAAAGATAAACAAGGAAGTGTTCCACCCCTCATGTTAAGATAAATAATCCCTCCTTATTTTGTTGTTCCTTTTCTCCAAAGGGAGGACAGCTCCACTCCCCTAAATGCTTGTAGGATACATGGGCATTTGTTTGTCAACAAAGTTGCAGGAAATTTCCACATTACTGTTGGAAAGTAGGTATCTACAGGTTATAAAAGCAGTTTGAGATACAAAATACTTCGTCTGTCTAGAATGAACTAATAAAGACCTGACCATGTTTTCAGTGTGTGACTTCTCAACTTTCCCCCCTGCACAGATCCATCCCACATCCCAGAGGCCATGCCCATCTGGCTGCACTTGTTAGTCATGACAGTGAGTTCATCACCCGTTTGATGAAACTGTATCACAGTAAATCTGAATTCATTTATAATGCTGCATGATTATGTTTTTGTTTCTCCTGCACAAGATCCATATGCTTACAGACAGTACAGTGATGTGTTCACTCTGTGTTTAGTATTGATGTGATGTTAACCATTCCTATTCATGTGCTGTTTTGTTTTAATTTTGACTTATTGTAGATTATAACTTTTCTCACCGGATTGATCACCTGTCCTTTGGGGAAGACATTCCTGGTATTATCAGCCCTCTGGATGGAACAGAGAAAGTGTCTGCTGAGTGTATGTCTGTGTTGTCAAACCAATGTCTTTTTTAACCTTTTCTTTCCTATGCAGTATTTCACATTTGTGAAACGTGAAAATTTTTTTTCAAAAAAACTTACATGCATATTTGTGCTTGTTATCCTCAGCAAACCACATGTTTCAGTACTTCATCACCATCGTTCCCACCAAACTGAACACACACAAAGTCTCTGCAGAAACGCATCAGTACTCAGTCACTGAGCAGGTGGGTCCACATCCTGCACAACTTTGTGTTTGTGTCACACACCATGCATCAGGAAGGTTATAGATAATTTTTTAAAATTTTTTTCTGCAGGATCGAGTTATCAATCATGCTGTAGGCAGTCATGGAGTTTCAGGGATCTTCATGAAATATGACATCAACTCATTAATGGTCAAAGTCACAGAGCAGCACATGCCTCTTTGGCAGTTTCTCATCAGGCTCTGTGGCATCATTGGAGGCATCTTCTCTACCACAGGTGGGTAAAGTCTTTCAGAACGCTTGAAGACGTTTCAGTGTAATAATAAATGCTTTGTGATGGTAGTAATGTTGCATCCGATACTGGTACATGCAGATTTATTTTTAGCACTAAATGTGACATTTCTATTGCCAACCAAGTTTTTGATGTCTAGGCTTCTCACCAAAAGCATCTGAATCCTTACATGGGTACATAAACAAATTGAAATGTACACAGTAAGAAGTTAATCGGCTAAATCATGCGTTATAGCAGGTATGCACACCTTTAAAGTCAGTGTACATACCCAAAGCCCAATTCATTAGTTGTGTACAGTAATGTGGCAATTATTTACTGTTATCTAATCCAGTGACTTCGAAGAAAGTCACTTTTTACCATTTAGTTCAGAATCTTTAGTGAGTGGATGCTTTTCTGTCATGCAGGAATGCTCCATGGGATGGTAGGATTCGTGGTCGATTTAATTTGCTGTCGTTTCCAAATGGGAGTCTACAAACAACTCAAGGTAAGTTGGTCATTTGAATATTTATCCAGTCGCACGTTAACTTCTATTGCTATACAGAATTCTTTTTTCTTTTCATAGGAGGCTCCTTTAAATGAACAGCAAAACGGAGAAACCCCAGTTTCCACAGAACCCTATACTCAATGAGTTTCTGCAGTGACAGCAGTGAGATGCTAGCAATGTTTACAAGTTTTATGAAGTATGTCCCTGCTCTTACCAGAAAAGAGCAACTCTGTGTGATTTACTGGAAAGAATTTTATTGTTTGAGGATGCAGACAAGACTATCCACCTGTGATAAACTTACCTCACTGTTTTTAAAGAGGAATTGCGATAAAAAAAATTGGGATGTTTAAATTGTTCTATGATGTGTAATGATTGACTTCTATGAGCAACATTTCTTAAACTATAATGTGCTTTTTCAGTTGACTCATTAATTTATTAATATTCAGTATTGTCCCTGGTGTAGTGTGTTCTGGTGTTGTTTTATGGCTGCAACTAAGAAAAAAATTCTAAGAATTGCATAATACAGTACACAGAATACCAGTAAAACTACAGTGCCTTACGAAAGTATTGGCCCCCCAAGAACTTTTTGACATTTTGCTACATTTCAGGCTTTAAACTTAAAGATAAAAAACTGAAAATATTTTTCAAGAATCAAAAACATGTGAGACACAATCGTGAAATGGAATCAAATTTATTCAACATTTTACATTGTTCACAAATAAAAAACTGAAAAGTAGGACGTGAAAAAGTGTTGGCCCTCTTTGAGTTAATACTTTGTACAACCTCCTCCTGCTGCGATCACAGCCGCAAGCCTTTTTGGGTATGTTTCTATCAATTTTGCACATCTTGAGACAAAAATATCTGCCCATTCCTCCTTACCAAACGGCTCAAGTTCCTTGAGGTTAGATGGAGATCGTTTGTGCACAGCAATTTTCAGATCCTTCCACAGATGCTCTGTTGGATTGAGGTCTGGACTTTTGCTTGGCCATTCTAACACCTTTATATGGTTAGTTTTAAACCATTTGATTGTAGATTTGAATTTATGTTTAGGATTATTGTCCTTTTGTAAGGTGAACCTCCACCCCAACCTCAGGTCTTTTGCGAACTCCAACAGATTTTCTGCCAGAATCGGCCTGTATTTGTCTCCATCCATCTTCCCATCAACTCTAACGATCTTCCCTGTCCTTGCAGAAGAAAAGCAACCCCAAAGCATGATGCTGCCACCACCATGTTTGATGGTGGGGATGGTGTTTTCAGGGTGATGTGCAGTGTTTCTCTTAAGCCAAACGTAACATTTCGCATTCAGCCCAAAAAGTTCAATTTTGGTCTCATCTGACCAGAGCACCTTGTTCCTCATGTCATTTGTGTCTCCCATATGGCTTCTTTTAAACTCGACGGGGCTTTTTATGGTTTTCTTTCAGAAATGGCTTTCTCCTGCCACTCTTCCATAAAGGCCAGATTTATGCAGAGTACAACTAATAGTTGTCTTATGGACAGACTGTCCCACCTCAGCTGTGTATGTCTGCGGGTCATCCAGCGTGATCATGGGCCTCTTGGTTGCTTCTCTGTTTAGTTTCCTCTTAGTAGTTTTATGCTCTCTCCAGTTTGATATTATTGCTTGCACAGTGCTCCGGGAGACTTTTAAATAATGTGAGATCTTCTTGTATCCCATTCCTGCTTTGAACTTTTCCACAACTTTTATCTCGGACCTGCCTGTTGTGTTTTTTGGTTTTCATGACGCTGTTTGTTCTCCAGTGTTCCTGTTACAGACGTCTGAGACCATCACAGAGCAGGTGCATTGAAACTGAGACCAAATGACACACAGGTGCATTCTGTTTGTCATTGTTAGTCATTTAGGTCAACATTGGATCATTCAGAAGTCATCAGGGAACTTCTGGAGTCGTTTAGCTGAGCTGAGTGAACAGGGGGCCAATACTTTTGCACGTCCTACTTTTCAGTTTTGTATCTGTAAACACAATATAAAATGTTGAATAAATTTGGTTCCACTTCACAATTGTGTCTCATGTTGTTGATTCTTGAAAAATATTTTCAGTTATCTTTAAATTCGAAGCCTGAAATGTAGCAAAAAGTTCTTGGGTGGCCAATACTTTCGCTACCCAAGAACAGGTTGATTTATCAGCATTTTAAGTAAAACAATCAAGGACATATTTTACACCATGTCAAGAGTTTATTTGACAATATTTCAGAATATCTTTCAGTAAACAAGTTTTTTTTTTAGCAAAATGTAATATATCAGTACTGTCGCATTTCATAAAAATAGTTGTTCACGTCTTTGAAACTACAGTATCAATGATACAGTAAACCATATTTGTAGGAATACAGCTGTACAAGGTGAATAGTACACAATTAACACTACACAGGTATACTTGATCTCAATGGGGATTTATGAGCGTGCCGTCCTTCACAGGTTCCAATAAAGAGGTTTCTGTGTACAAAATCACTCAGCAGGCCGTTGGCCGACCCGGATGGGGCTGGAGGACTGGATGACAGATTCTTTACCTTTTCTGCACTTTGACATTTGTACATTACAGTAAACATTTCTACAGCCTGCCAGCATGTTCTCATGCTGCTTGTTAACATGGTAACCAGTTTATCACATGAACACATTTGTATTCGATAGTCACTTCAGAAACATCCAAACCACATTTTACTCAGAAACTCCTGCAGACCATTTGGATCACGCCTTGTGGGTACGATCTCACCAGTGCTCCAGTCTGCAGGTGCATTGTCTTGCTAATATAAAGTATCAACAGGCCTGTAAAGTTTCACAGGATTAGATGTGCCATGCTGTATTCAGTCTAAGTCCTACAATGCATTGCATTCTTTTGTTACCTCATCTGGGTCTCTGGTTCTCTGGTAATTGATTTTAAATGAGAGCAAACCTGTTGACAGGAACGAATGGTATCAAAATGTTGAAATGCAGGATAGTCACTTAGTCTCATCTTGATTTTATAGCAGCATGCTGCAACTGCCAGTCACGACATTGTGAGCAGACATAATGCATGTATGTTTCCTAGATCATTCAAAGCCTTGGGTTCAGATTCAGGGAACACTGGTACCGTCTGCAACAACGCAAACTGAAGTTTTCTGTACAGAATAGTTGAAGCTGAAATGTCACAGCCTGGATAAACATTCACTACCAACTCTCCTGCTTGGCTAAAAAAAAAAAAAAGTAATGCTACAGGCTACATCTGCTCCCCTTTCACTTGGGGACAAGGGCAGTCATTGACAATGAGGAGCTATGCAGCTGGGAGTGCATCAAAATAACTGCGTACTGTTATGCATCAGGTCAGAAGAAAAACAGGCTCCACAGCTCAACAGTTTGCTGATATGTGTGCATTGTCACAAATATCTGTTTTGCATTCAGTTCCCAACAACAAATCAACAGCAACAGCTCTGCATTAGTTTGAGTAAGGCACTCCGCCCCACCTCAGAACCATCGGCGTCCCCTTCTCTCCACCGACACCCCTCTCCCACAGTGATGTGGTACACTTAGCACAGTAAAAGGCATAGAAACTTGGAAATACAGATGGGATGAAATTCTGTTAAATGAATACAGCACACCTTATTAATTTTGCACAATGACTACAAGGTTGAGTTTTAAGTTGTGTACATAACTCAGAACAGGATGAGTTCTCACTAAGCCAACTGTTTCCAGGCGCTCCAAAGTTCAATTTGTTGAAAAACCAAAAAACAATCTCACATGAGTACCAACCAGCCAGCTCCACAGAGGACATCCTTCCTGTACTCCACCTCTAGATGACATGTGAGTCCCTGTATAATGACTTGGTGGTTTATATCCATGCAAACGACCACTGGCTCCCTCAGCAGTCTGGTTTGGTGACTGACAGTCTTTGATATGTAGTTATAGGCGAGGCTGTGGGAACAGTGATCCTAAAATATTCTTTTTTTTTTTTTTAAAATCTTTTCTTTACAATGTATCTAACTACAACACTGCCTCAAAAACACTGACAGGTATGTCTGAGATAACCAAATGTACATATTTTTCACATGTTTACATTTACAGTATATGATATATCGGTAGGCATATGAGATCTAACATGTCAGCTTAACGGGGCTGTCACTTGGGTCAGTGGTATGTCCTCCAGGGGGTTTCAGTCTCCTCTTTCCTGTGCAAGGCGTGTAGTCTCATTCCTCCCACTGCACAATAAAAATGGAGCAAAAGTAAATTTCTTGGAAGTTAGCATGTCTATCTCCCATCTGAGGTTACATTGCACTAACCAACGTCAGCCAGACAAGGTCAAGCAGTTAAAGGTATGTGTCGAAAGCGTCAAACATCGTTGCTCCACCTGTGATCAGAACATCTGTTACTCTACAATGCCTACATGAGTCGTCTCCATCAGCTTTACACTATATGTTAAAATAGCTGTGAAAGTTCCTCTGTTTTTAAGGTGGTGGGTGTATATATTATCTTATAAGAACAAATAAATGATCTTAGAAGTACACAGAGAATAGAACAGTACAGAAAACGAGGGCCAGGGAGATTTTGTTTCTTTGACATCTGATGGTGAACTGACCGAGGAGCTCGACAGCATGATGTGGTCCAAACCAGTCAGATTCTTTCTACCTGCTCACTGTGGAGGTCCAAGACCTCAGGGTACCAGGGAGTTTGTCAGACCCAGGGATGTTCCAGGGCCCAGGGGAGGCTGCTGTGCTCCTGACTGGAGGATCTTCCGTGGTTTTGGAGGGGCAGCAGGGCCCACCGTGGCCACTGATCCTTTCTTCTTTGGGGAACAGACCTCTGGACACCAGCCTCTCCTGGAGGCTGTCGTGCCCATCTCCACTGCCTAGGGAGGCTCCGTTTATATTCACACTGAGATAGGGGTCCCAGGGCCAAACTGTTCTCATCACCTGTGTGTGCAGGCCCTTCCTCTCACAGCAGGGGGAGCAAGCCTCCCTTTGCCTCTCCCTTCTGTCAACAGGCCTCCCCAGAGCGGCTTTGGGAGGCAAAGGCCAGGGCTGTCTGTCACCTGGTCCACACTCTACCTCAGCAGTCCCCTGATGGATTCCCTGCCCCCTAATGATGCATTTCTGTTGGGTGGACCTGCCACCTGTCGCCCCCCTAATGGAGCTGTTATCTGCCAGCTGTGGAGCTTTGTCTGCCAAGCACACCGTGGCCTCTAGAGGAAGCTGATGAGGAGAGTCTGGGGCTGAGGCTAGATGGGATGAGAGCAACTGATTCGGGTGGGGCTCGAGGGTCACTTCCTGCAGGGCAGAGTGGGTTGTAGAAAGGGAATCCCAGGGGCCGGCACAGTCTGACAAGGGAGAATGAAACATGTTCAGGTGTGCCGAGATAAAAGGAACGGCACAAACCAGCATGCACAAGCTTACAGCGAGAGAGAGAAAATGATTAAAGGTAGAGACAGAAGGACAGACGTGCACAAAAATACAACATCACAGTCATAAATAATATGATGCCAACTACAATCCAAATGTGTTGCCTCTATGTCGATATACTACTATCATCGACACAACCTGTTTGGAAGCAGGTGTAGGACTAGAGTCACTGAGCGCCTGAAAACAGCTAATACAGTTATAGTTGTGTGACAGACTGATCCTGAGTACAATGACACAGTCGACTTCACAGCCCTCTTCAGGATGATGCAATTTCATCTGAAGGGTCATTTCAAACCATATTACTCTTGTACTACAACACACTTGAAGCCCTTGCACACGTACATGAACACACACACACACAGCTACATTTTTTCCATTTTGCTAAATTCATCTTACAAAAGCATGCCTGCAATGCACATATATATGGAAAGAGAGACATGCAGCTTCTTTTTTTACAAACCGTGTCTTTAGAGTGGCCCATAAGGAAGAAATAGGGGGAGCTTAGTGTGTCACCTTTCATGCACATGGACAGGTTGGAGGGTACCATTCCTGAGGGAAGGCAAGTAAAAGCCTATACCAATCATTAGATTTAAAGCAGAGGGGTTACAACACATGAGAGCTAAGGAGCACGTTATTATTCTACTCTCTGATCACCATCACTTTTCACATTGAGACACAGTTAATGAAAGTGCAGAAACTGCAGTAAAATGCATGTTAATATGTTATGTTGAACCTCAAGTTTGAAGGTGAGAAACAGAACGGGTCAGAGACAAAGAGAAAGAGTGGGTAAAGCTGGACATAAAGAAACTCTGTGCCATGAAAACCCACCATATTCTGGGACCTGTCCTGTACCTCGCTTTAGCAGCAGCCTGACACGCCTGCCTCCAGCCTTGATGAGTTCAATGGCGCGGGCATGAGTCATGTCTCGAGTGCTGTCCCCGTTAATCTCGATGATCTGATCCCCTACCTGGAGGAGACACACAGACTAACCTTTAAACTACTATGCTCTATGGAGAAGAGGAAGGGGAGACTTAAAATAAAGGTCTGAATCAACAACAGAAGGAGACAAAGATAACAAGCATAACCAAACATCAAGAGTTTGGTAAAAATACATACTAGTGTATCATGAATGGGTCAAAACCATCTTTAAATTCAGTGACCTCACAGACATGTTCTGTAAAATAATCTAATATTGCATGGATATTGTGATAGACAGTCTGATTCAGCTTTTGTCTCTGAATCACTGCACGGTTTTTATTTTAAGGTGGAATCATCTCCGACATAGATTTTTATTTCTCCATTCATGACACCTCACCCTCATCCTCCCGTTACGTATCGCAGGACCGTCTTCGGCAAGGCGCAACACAAATAGGTCCATCTTGTACTCTCTCCCCCCACGGATACTGAAGCCAAAACCTTTTGCACTTTTCTCCAGCTCGACCGTGAAGTAATCAAAATCCTGGAAAAAAAAATAATTAAGAAAAGATTTGCAATCCAATTCAAATAACAGTATTTAAAGGCATCCTGGTCCAGATGTACCTGTGGCCTGAAGTCCGCGGGGATCCCCAGAGGAAACTGTGCCGCTGCAGGGTGCTGTCTGAAGTCCAGCAGACCAGGCGGGTGTCGGTAGTCCAGCGTCGGAGGCTGTCGATAATCAGTAACTGGTGGATGACGGTAGTCGACTGGAGGCTGCCTGTAATCAGTGAACGGAGGATGACGGAAGTCAGGTTTTACATCCTGTCTGGCTTTGACCTCTGACCTGTGACAAGAGAAAAAGCACTTTGTTTCATTGAGACAGAAATAAAGAACGCTGCTTTGAGGGGAGGGGCTCCCATCCTGCAGACAACCTCACATGTCCATACATGGCTTTTCTTATGAGAGCGGATAACATCCCTAACGGTACAGATCTGTGGGTACAGTAAAGTTTTCACATGAAGAAAAAGAGTGAGGATTTAGAGTGTATGCAGCTGAGATAGCTCACCACCAAAAGGCTGAATATATCACTCCCTATTTTTAAACTTTTATCATATTCCTATTTGTAAAATGGGCATAAATCCACAGCTCTGGGAGTGCTACTCTCAGTGCTTGATCTGAGGCTCACAAATGCACACACACACATACACACTCTCAGCCATTCGCACACACTAACACGTTCATAGTTTTGACATGGAACAGGGTCTGATCGCTGGCTTCTTGCATTATAGAAGAGATACTTTAGGGTGAATTATTCAATGCAGGAGCTAAATGGTGTTATGCAACAAGACAGAAAGCAGCCTGAGACTTAGGCTGTCAGGGAGGAAACCGGTCTGCAGTCACATGTTTCCTTCTGAAGACTTCTCCTCCTTCATCATCCAATCACATTCACGGCAACTCAGTGAGATATACTACACTAAAAGAACCATAAAAAAGTGCTCCCGCTGATGCACAACTAGGTAATTGCTCTTCCGGATGTTTTACCTGCCATCGTGGAGGTAGAGCTGTGGAGGGAGGCCAGGGGGTTGGGTGACTGGACTCTGCTGGGTTCCAGCTGGTGGGGGCTGGGATGCTGCTGGCGCAGGAGGGGCAATCACCGTTTGGCTAGTCTGAGCTGGTGTCAGGCCAAGCTGGGCAGCGACCTGACCTGTCTGAGGGGCCATTTGGCTGGGCTGAGTGCCCCCTTGACCTGGCTGGGCTACGGGGCTGGGCTGCATTTGGGGGCTATGCTTCTGGGTCATGGGGCTCTGCTTCTCTGAGCTGGGGCCTGAATGGGAACCTGTGCAGGACAGAAGGTGAGACATGATTTCAGCTGTGTGGAAAGAGTTAGATGGTTTGAGGAGAGCTGATATGGAATAAAATGAAAGAGGTAACGTTAGTGATTACTGTTTACTTCATCCATCCATTTTCTTAACCAGTTATCCTGCTTTTATGGGTCTCGGGTGTTACTGGAGCCTCTCCCAGCAGACTACAGGTGGGAGGCCGGTGCCCCACGGAGCCACAGGACAGACAAACTCACAGACTCACACCTACAGGTAGTATGGAACCGACCAATTGGGAGAACCCGGAGAGAACTCAACGTACACGCGGTGTGAACATACAAACTCTGGGTTTGAAGGGACTCGAACCCAGACCCTTCTTGTTGTGACTCGACAGCACTACCCACTGCACCACCGTGCCGCCCTGTTTATTTTATCCATATAATTAAATATGAGTTTAAATATTTGAAAAAAAACCCACTCTGAAACGTTCTGTTTGAACAGCTGTTCAGTGAGTGTTAGAGCAGCAGGTGGAGTAATATATAGGAAAGTATGAATGACTGAGAATTCTCCATAGCTGTTTTATTATTTTTTAAATCCTCTCCTGACGCATCAGCTTACAAAACTGTGTGATCATGCCAGGGAGTCTAGGGATAGTGCTGCTACCAGTTCAGTGGTGACAGCAGTTGAAACAGACACGAACATATAATTTGCATTACAGTAAACAACATGGAAATCAGAAAGCATGCAATAAATTCTGCCTCTTGTTCAGTCGGTTTGGTCTCCAGCAGCTGATGTCGGTTGAGTAGAGAGTGCTTCAGTCTGTGGCTTAGCATACACTCCTACACACACAGGTCAAAGAACGTGACCGTGTTTATCCCACCAACAAATGTGAGCTGAGTAATCGTGGATTGATTCACACCTGTAATCAGAGCTATCCGATTGTGATCAGATCACTCAAAACAGATTAATCAGTCTGATGAGTCCAATATGTTAAAACATTTTCCACATTGAAAGGTAAAAATAAACAAGCAGCCCCTCACAAAATATCTTGATTTCAAATCAAACACTTACCTTCTTCTGGTATTATATGCAGTGTGACCGTTAGACCAGCATCTTTAATGAGCTTGACAATGTCTGCATGTGGCATGCTGATGATGGACTGTCCATTCACAGCCAGGATCCGGTCGCCCACCTTCAGTTTCGCGCATCGGTCTGCAGGGCTGCCCTCGATGATCCGCCCTATTTTATGGGGCACGGCTGGAAACAGGCAAAGCAAGGTGGATGTCAACTGCAATTTTAATAAAAGACGACTAAACAGCATTGACAAGTGGAGAGAATAATATTTGGAATTCTTATACAGGATAAGCATAACCTAAGCCTTGACTTCATGCGTGTTGGAGTAACTTTATAAAGTCTCAGTTCCAATTCAGGCATTTTTATGAGCTTTAGACAATTTGTGTAGACTTTGGCCACATTTTACACTCATAATGTGTTGGCAGAGAACACAAACATAAGTTATCTTCCTGTACATCAGGTTTGGATGAAAATAGAATTGAAATCAGATGATGGTTATACAGGGCTCGTTTCCTGCCAGCAGGTGGTGCAACGACAAGGACTGGAGACTGGAGGCTGACCTGAGGACCCCCTCAGGCCATGACTACTATCAGACAAATTCAGGTCAGACCGACATTACATTTCTCTACACTGTCATTCCCAATCTGTACGAAATCTTGTTGAAAAGATCATTGGAGCTAACTTGCTTAAAATATAACACCAACCTGTAAATGGGAAATGTTGCTCTTGAATTGCAATTAATTCCAAATATCTGAATTCTAGCAGCCTTTAGATAATGGTACCAAGCAAATTTTTATGTTACATGTGCTGACCAAAGTTCATTAAGATGTGTCAATCTATTTTGGGACACATAAACCTTAAGGGACATTTCTTTTTTGCCATTTAGAACATACTTGACAAGTTTGTTTTGTGTTTAACTATCTGGAGCCGCTCAACACTTTCCTGCTCTGTGGAAAAGTACCGAAATGCATCAGATTAAGAAAATGACTATGACAAAGCATGAACAAGTGCTTTTCTGATCCACGTTCCTGTCTCATGGTGAAACATCATAGTTTGCAGCATCACTAAGGTGGAGCCATTTAGAATAAGCAGGACAAATTTAAATTTTTAAGCCCTCTGACTTACATTAGTTAAATCCCTTGAATGAGTGCGAATGGTGAAAAATGCAGTCAATTCATTTAAGTCATGAAGACAAGGGACTATCTTCAATATCATGAGATGTTACTGTTAATATTTAGCATTCTGTGGAGCAAAGGTAGCCCCGTTTTCCTCATGTCGTTGCATCCAAAAGCAGTAATTCCATTATAATCTGAGTCTCATTTTACAATTCCTTGATTTTGATAACCTACCACCAGAATTTAAGAACATTGGTGTCATTATTAGTTTAGTTAGTCGAGAAAACTAGCTCTAGCTCAGCAACATTATAAAAGTGTCACACTTTCTATTAGCCTGATAGAGTGAAACATTCTGGATTCCTACATCCAGAGTGTTTCAGACTTTGATGTGTTGTATTGTTGATGTGTTTTAGTGATGCCATTGTACAGTTATAATAAGTATTGCAGGTATCATTAAGGAAGTTGGCAGCAAGAAACTTTTAATCATTCCGATCCTATAATGTTAAAAAATCATTAAAGCAATCCATCCAGATGATGACTTTGACAATCAATATGATTTAACAGCTTGTTTCTTGAGACATATCATTCCTTTCAAATAATAACATCATTACAGTTTAAAAAAGGTCAGTACCAGTGATTGCCAGAGCCATGATTAATGGTAAAAATGATTTTAATTGTAATTTAATTTAAAAAATCTCAACTAATATTCTATAGCAATAACATCTAAACTAGTTTTTGAGTTACAGCGTTTACAACGGAAGATTTCCCTATGAAAACATTTGAGGATAATGACAACTGTATACCAGACACAGTTCTGGGGTAATCATATTCTTTGCTACATACAGAAACCTAGAGGGAATGTCATGACAATTCTGAGAAATATACATAAATATTGTTGAAGTGCACTCGATGATTCCACGACCGCATTGGGAATTTAATCTGGATATACAGAGCTGTACTCAGAAAAGATAAATATGAGCTCCAGTTAGTGCGAAGATACAACTATATTAGTAATTCGGTGTGAAATTTTTAGACAAAAATTAAAAAGCTAAATTTGAAGAAACACTAAATTCCACTTTGACTCCGGTTAAATAAAAATACTGAAGCCATTTGACTTTATAGGAAACACAATTGTTAATGAGCACAAAGCCCACTGGTCAGAGCAGGAATAATGGATGTCAGCTTGATTCTAGAGTGGAAAAATAGTAACACAACCCCATAAACACCATCGCCTGATGACTCTTCTCAGGAGGATGGACCAATCACCACTCATGCTCACTAACAACCATCAGCACTCCACCAAGAAGCAACTCACTGATGACGGTGGCGTTCTCCGGTCTGTTGAGAGAGCTGATGATGACGAAGCCGAAGCCCTCGTTCTCCTTGCGGTGAATGACCACATCACTGGTGTGCAGGGCGGATCCCTCTGGAACAGAGGCGGGGGCGGGAGCGGCGGCCGCCGGCGGGCCTGAAGCCGAGGCTGCGTCGCTACGTGGAGAGCTGTGTTGTGTCGACACGGAGCCGGGGCTGCGGCCGTTCACGGGACACGGTTCACCTGGGGGAGGGAAATCAGACGCTCTGTAGGAAATTCCAGCTCTGTAGCCCAGATTGTATGAATTGAATATCTGACACCGACAGGAAATCTCTGTCACAGTCAAAAATTGTGTTCTTGCATTATATGATTCATACAGTTTCATGACTTTTTATACTTCCATGCTCATATAAGAAAGAACAAAAATAAATTTAAAAAAAAACATCCTCACCAGGCGTCAGCACTCTCCTTCTTACAGTCAAGCTGACTTGTCCGTTTCGAGCAGCAGCATGCATCAGGTCGATTACGTATTTGTGAGGTTTCCCAGCAACCACATTTTTATCAACAGAAATCAGCTCATCTCCAGGTTGAAGCCGGCCGTCACGCTCAGCGGGAGTGTTCTCTATTATAGCCCCAATAACAATCTGTTTCAAAGACAATCAATATTAGCAGCATAGACGTGAGAGAAGGGATGAAACACAGACACGCTGGCATCGAACAGAAGCCTCTTCATCCAGGTTGTAAATTATTTGTTTGTCATGGTAACATTTTTTTGGTCCTAATTATTTTATAGCACGTTGTTTGAATACTGATTTACACATGGATGAGTTAGCAAGGTGTTCTGACAGTATGTGAGAGATTAGAGTGAGAATGTGTGTATGTGTGTGAGAGAGAGAGAGAGAGTGGAGGTTGATGTTAAATGTGTGTAACTCAGTGTGAGATGAGGTTAGAAACAGCTCAGGGGTTGTGTGTATGACGTTAGGTTTATGGTCCAGCCCGTCCCATACGAGCCTTGTCACGGGCGTCCGGACTCACAGCCTGCACGGCCTCGTCTCCCCCCAAGATGCGGAAGCCGAAGCCAGTCTTCTCCCTCAGCAGATGAACCTCCACCTCTTCATACTCTGGACCTGAGATGCAAATGCTGAAGGTTAACTCTTCTATTTGAAACTCTAGCGTGTGCAACTTAGAGCGGCGTAACGGTCGACATTCCTTGAACTAAAGTGTGAATACTCACGGCGGCTCTCGTAGATGGCCCTGGACTTCTCGTAAAGGTCGTAGGGGTCAGGTTTGTTCAGATCGAATCCCTCGGTGGAGTCGGGCACAGACGTGCGGTGCTGTGGTTGGTTCGGGAACAGTGTCCCGGGGGGCAGAACAGAGCCAGACAGGTTTGCTTGGGGGCTTCCGTGTGGATCCCACTGGTTAGGCAACTACAAGATATAAGGCAACAGACCTGTGATACAGACAGTCCAGACAGTACTGTGTGGTATTGTTGAAATTCACAAACATGGAAAATGTTTGTGTAATATTTTGAAGCAAATTGATGAGTGTGAGCAGCACAATAAAAGGTGTTAGCTTTATTTAAATGAGGCAACACAAGGGCGCTGGTATTTTGGTAGAAAATGGTGTTTTGCTTTTGCTAACAGTGTAAAAAAAAGAAAGAAAATACTTTAGGCATAATGCTTAAAATAAGCACTCCCCAAACACCAGATGTTTTATGCCAGTACCTGCAATGATGTGGGTGAAACCACATCCCTTCAGGTTGTGACGGAATCATCACAGCACTCATCAATCACAGGCATCACAGCCTCTTTTCAAGCAGAAAAAAAAGAATAAAAAATTCTGTATGATTTCCTGGAGATATGTTCTCCACTTGGCGAGGCGTTATCATCGTGCATCATTATGGTCGGCCAGCTACTAAAGAGACAAGTAATGTGAATGGCTGAGAGCGTTCAGAGAGTGCTGATGTACACACACTTCAGCCACTAGTTTCTGTACTGCTGTACCTAAAATGATCCAGATGCTACTGGAGACCCAAAGTCTGCACTTATTAAAAAATACCAAGACAGTTTCAGATTCTTTTTTCCTTTGTTGCTTTATCATTCTGTGATTTGTTCCCTGTTATCCTGAACATGATTGCCATTTGTGATGTTTGTCTTAAAATGTCTAATTGATTCCTAAAGATCCCCTTCAGACGTAAAGTAAATAATCAGAAATGCTGTTGTGGATTTCTGGGTGTGTCTAAGATGATTTTCCACAAACAAAATTTCAATCTCATAATCCTCTCCACTGAGGACTGATGGACCCAAGATGTCTCCTACTTCACTCTCAGCGCACTCAGGTCTCACATTTCGTATTAAATTAAGTTATTGAAACGTGATCTGATTCCAGTCCTCTTTTGTGACCATTTGTTATTCCTGCTGTTGTGTTGGACTGCTTGTTTAAGTTAAACTTGGAATGACATCTGAAGGAGTCGTCTGATGTCTGAAGCAAAAATAAACAGAACATATTTTGGAGTGTACAACATTATAATATTCAAAAATGCATGTTGGCGAATTTTATTATGTCAAAGGCAAATTGACTTGTCTGGCACATGAACATAGCACAGGAATTAAATACAGAGCATACACTATCTGCTACTTATAAGCCAGGGGTAAAAAATAAAGTAACATTAAAAAGGAGTCTGGTAAAAATTAAATGTGGAAAGTAGAGTAGGTAGAAAAGCTAGGTCAAAGCCATGAATTATTACGGTTTGCTGCCAGCCAGCCAGTTGTGATAAAATAGCAAAACTCTACTTGAACAAAAAGTGCCTTCATGTTTACAGTGATCAATTATCTCTGTCAACATTATTTAGAAATACAGTACGAATCATAATGGACGCAACAGATTTGAGTCCAACCATGTGGAGAAGAACAATGAGCATCAGGTCACGACATGATGGAGGATGATCATTACATTTCAATAATGATTGATAATTGCTAATAATTATTAATTATTGTTAAGTGTTAATTTTGATCATTTACATTTTTTGACTCACTGATTCAATTATGCAATAATGAAAATAACGGTTTGTGTTCAGGCTCATAGGTTATTAAATTAAAATAAATATTCATAACTCAAAATGACATGAAAAGGAGATCCATTATGTTAGAACATTTTGTCTGAAACCTTTAAAAAGCTTACATAATTTAGCGAGAGTAGCAGCAGGCGTACATTTATGCAGCCTTTCTTCAGCTGGAGTGGTGTAAGAATGAATGTGATCAGACCAATAAAGCAGGTCAGGAGAGGTCGAGACATTTCACAATAAAGGAAAAGCTGAGCCTGAGCAACTGAACATTGATCCTTCTCTAAAACAGATAAATGCGGTTTAGAGAAGCAACAATTTCACTTCTTTTTCCCCCCTCAATTGAACACACAAAAAAAACAATTGGATCAATCATCGTACCTGTTTGGAGGCCTTCCATGGTGAGATGTGGCCTGAGGCAGAAAGAGAAAACACAGTTAACAGATAACAGACTCAAACAAGAAAGCAGACAAAAACATTTATTGCTTAAAATTTAAACAAAGTGTTCCATAAATGAAATATAGATACAAGTGTCAAATTCTTCAAATGTGCAAAAAGTTGGCTTATTTCTAATTTCTCCTGTTTTTGACTATGTTTGTGTTAACTCCTCCTAAACAGGTTTAGTTATTGCATTTCTTCTCAGTATAATTACATCATTAGCTGCAGGCCAGAGCACAAACTACACATTCACGCACGCGCACGCGCGCGCACACACACACACACACACACACACACACACACACACACACACACACACACGTCTGCATGTGGGAAGCAGAGAGCAATCACATCAACACAGCTCCTCTATGTCTGCACTGAGTCAATGATATGCAGTACATTAATGCTACAGAGACCCAAATACATACATTACACATGATGTAGAAAACACACTCAACATTTACAATGGCCCCTTGCAAAATCACTGATGAATCCCTTTATGAACATGGGTGGTTGTAAAACACTCATTAGGGCATTTATTTTATGATACTTCCAGAGCAGTGACAGGCAGCACTGGATGGAATATATTTGTGAAATGACTCTCCAACCACCAGAACACTTAGCAGCAGAACATATTAGTAGAACCTTCAAAATCAGTGAGGAGGGGAGATCTGAGGCGGAATAAAACAATAGATCACTGACAGTTCATAGGAAGACAAAATGAACACTGAAATTTATTTCTACCAATCCTTATGCTTTTATCATTTATTCTGCAAGCCTCTTCCATTTACCCAATTGAAGAATAATTTCTGTGCTTCCATTTTAAAAAATAACTAGGCAGCACTCAGCGCATAAACCTACACGGCAGCTGTGTCCCCCATGACGTTTCCCGTTTGAAACTCACTTCTTCATACCATTTGTGGTCCCAGTTCAATGTCCCTCTGGCACGCCATCTCTTTTCTAAACAAATCTGTAATGGAGCTCAGCTCCATAGGAGCCCGGTGCCTTACAGCTAGGAAAACTGCAGATGCAGCTGTTCTTCACTAATCGCTGTGATGAACACCTTTGTCAAGCAGCAAATTATGAATGATGAACATTATGGGCCTAAAATGGAAATTATTCTGATCATTGCACAAATCTAATGGATTGTCCCTTAGGCCATACGGCTTCATAAATAAATAAATAAACCTGATTCTTTCATAACTTAAGTCATCCTGACAAACAAACTGACAAAAACACAACCTCCTTGACTGACTCCATTATGCTGTGCCCTTCTTCTGTCTGAGAGGACGAGTCAGTAGGACGTGGTCTGACCAGAGCTGTCTGTGGTGCTGAAACACTTCAGAACAGCAGCAGGAGGGAAGTCTCAGTGTGGAGAAGGACCAGCATTCCATACTCAAGTCTGGAGAGAATACGGGCACCGAGGGAAGCCTTTAAAAGATTCTAATAGCATATTCTTATGTAACATCACCATACGAGCATCTGGAAGAAACACGTACAGTATAACTACATAGAAACTGTCCGCACATATTCGAGGTAATACATCGGGATGATTTACAAATGAATGAATGCTAAGAAGCTTCACCTGGCCTCTCTCACAAGTCACTGGTCAGCCAGTCTGGCAAGTCGGCCTCACAGACTAGCCTGCTGAGCCCTGGATGGTGTTCAGATCATCCCCATTGGCTTGTGTGGCCTGACACCTTTTTTTTTTCTACAGCCATGATCTGCATCCTCATTGGTGGTGCAAAATGTCTCCAGTCTGTGGTTGGCTCTGCTTCAAACTGGGATGTCAGGAGACAGAGCTGTGAACACGACCTGAGCTCAGTGGAGCTCTGGCAGAGTGCCCACACCACAGCAGTCACACACGGAGACAAAAAGGCAGACAGAAGACAGAGACACACAAAAGACAGAGACACACGCTCCTGTCTATAGTACACAAAGCTCCAACGCTCTCGGTCACACATTTGAAATCACACAGGCAAAGCCAATTCTTTAAGACTAAAATTAAAAGAAAAAACTGTGTGAACAAAAGCCTACGTAATATTTTTGACATTTTGCCCATCTGACTGTGAATAACGTTGTCCTTTCTTTCACCTTGTACACCAGAGACACACAGCCAGTCAGAGCCTCCTGGTGTGTCATCCTGATAATCCCTGTGAGGCTCTAATCTTGAGTTCTTTAACAGAAACAGTTGAGGTTGAAGGAGGAGATGACATCTTTGGGACGAGGGACGTCATGATACATGTTCATCTCAGTGAACAGGATATCTACTGCCAGCGTTGCGTATGGAGATATGTGATGATGCATTAACGCGTGTAGGTGATGTCACATGCGTGTTGAATTTCGGCCTCCTTTACAAATGGCACGTTCGACAGTGAAACACGCGTGTAAGTCTTTGCAAAGGTTAACCAGCAGATGGCAGATGCTGGCTCTGCTTGGTCATCAGATGCTCCTGGGCTCAGCACGCGCGCGTGTGTGTGTGTGTTTGCGCAGTCATAGGCGCACAATTTTTCTCTTTCTGCTAAAAACATCTTTGTACATAAAGTGGAATCTATTGCCTGTGACACTCAGTTCAATCGGCACAAGTCATTGAACAACATACAGCACACAATCAGTTCACTTGCAGCAGGCAAAGGTTAATCAATACAGAGCCAATAATGGTTAATGATGAATGGTAAGACTGGAGACAGCAGGACCGGTATTATATCAGCATATAATCTCATGGGACCTCAGGCAGATGCTATGATGATGCCTTTGATTGCTTTTTGAAGTCAGCAATAATACAGCCTGTCACACCTCTATTAATTAATTGGGTTTCTGACGCTGATTGTTTCATTTCTAATGAAACACAAGACATGAGAAAAGAGCAATGCAAACAGGAGTGTATCTATAATTCCTCTTTATGGTTCTCTTATCATTTGAGAAACAACGCAAATTAACTCCGCGCTCCAGGCGATCCAGCTCTCCACAAAAGACAGACTTAATGACTAAACCACACCAAAGATGTGAACTGCAAAGCTGCTGGGTGACGGATCAGAAACCGGTAAACTTATGAAGTCCGCCTGCTAAATTGGCCAAATGGCAGAAATCTCACGATTTTGATTAATTATTGTTCCATCAATGCTATTTTTCAGGTGGCTGGAAGCTCAGGGGTAAGAGCAGCCACTGGTAATTATTAGGCCAAATTTTGACCCTGCGACTAGAACACAATCTTGAGAAACAGCGTGAGAGCATGTTTAAAGAAAAAAAGCATTCAGCTGTGCAATTTTATTTCCTAGCAGGTGGCAAATCTTGCAGTAAAAAGGAAAAGCAGGGAGATGGCCACACTCCAATTCAAGAAGTCTGGAAGTCAAAATGAAATCCTCTCTGATTCTTCTCCTCTGCAGCCACACAGACTGAGGTCATGTGACCAGCTCCTTCTGTTGCTTCAAGAGCAAAGTAGAAAAGAAAAGGAATGGAATGGAAGGTGTACATTAAATATGAGGTGATGTGGAGCAACAGGGATGTGACATGTGACAGTGTGGACCAACAATAGCCTTGAATTCTCTGTCTTGATTCACAGACATCCATCAATAAAATCAGGCAAAGCTTGAGAGAAAGGAGAAGCATTCTGCCACTGAAGGTTTACCAGACAGCCCCATTCACAGGATGGGGGGGGGGGGGACCACATTCATAAATGAAAGGGCAGAGTCCTTAAAGAATTTGAAGGTTTCCTCATTGAAGATGACAAAGAAGTCCACCTTTGTGGTTTTGTCTTCCTTCCTCAATGAGAGTTGGAGGTTATAAAGTCATCCATGTTTGCTAGAGGAACATACAATATCATCTGTAAAAAACATTAAAGCTGAAGCAGAACTGGACTTAATGACCTTCTTAGTCCTATTGAGATGCTGTGGGGCGACTTGAAATGGGCTCTACATGCGGGAGACCCTTCAAACATCTCACAGCTGAACGAATTTTGAATTAAGGAATGACTCTATCTTAAAATTTTGTTGGAGTGAACCTTGGGCCAGAGGAAGAGTTGATTATAAATGCCACGGTGGATTCGGATGTTTTGTACTTTCCTCAAATTTTTTGCAAGTAACCCTATCCCTAACCCCAACAGTGAAAAAAATACTCAAATATATATTTGCTGGGGAGGAGTTAACGCATGAGCTTACAGTACGGCAGTGGAGGGGGCAGAGACAAGGGGCTGCCAGTGATGTGCAGTAGAGATAACACATTCTGCATCATTCCAGTGGATTTCTCGTCTGTGTCATTGTCATAGTGTGCTACGCCCTCCATGCAGTGGTAGAACACCTGATCATCTCCATATGATGATACAATGATGATGAAATGTTTTGACACATGAGCAAATGATGTCACAAACCTGTGAACAAGTTGTGAGGTGTCTGAGCTCAGTGTGCAATGACACAATGATTCTGTCTACTGTTGTATACTTTTCTATATAGACAATTGTAAGTGTTTATCATATTAATTATATTTCATAGGGAAAACTCTAACTTTATAATGACTGGGCTGATCAGCAGCCTGTTTTACCTGCAGACTTATCAGACATTCAAGTTTAACTGACAATTTCTCTAATTACTCTTTGCTGTAATTGATTTTAGTTGAACATCACACAAAAATTGACAATTTTAGGAATCCGCAGTGCAGTCAAAATCTGTTTGTATAAACAAACCATAATTATTCACCGAATCAAATCAAAGCAACCGAGCAGCATCACACCAACCTGTGGGGTTTATTTGCGAGCTGGATGACACTCTTCATAGTTATTCCTGTCCAAAGCACTTTACAATAAATAAAATAACTGCTTCCATTTTAAAGAGGAGTGGCCCCAGTAGTGAGGAAATCACTTTTCCACCTCACCAACGGTCTCGTCTCTTCCTACAGAAGAACTCCAGCTTTCCTTCCAACTGTCCACTGCATTTCGCATTTCATTAACTTTTCATCAGCGGTGTGCTAAAAGATTCGAGGTACAGTGAATCCACATGGTGACACCACACTAAGATATCTGCACGAATTGTTTTTGCTCTTTAATTCCTGTGTCTGAGTCAGCACATACATAATACATAGAAACAATATCACTTTTCACTATTATCTGTGTTTAGGATTTAAAAGTGATCCTGTAACTTTCAGCCCTCGAAAGTATCTAATTCCTCAACATAAAAATCCAATAAACCATCCAAGTATAAACCAATAACTTTTCAGGAAGACCCTGCTATTATTTCAATAAATGTCAGCATTGTTTGAGCACTTTTGCATCTGGTAAAATTATTTTTCAAGCTTCTAAATTTTTTTAATATTCCAAAAACAAGATCTAATTCAGAGACTTGAATGAACTCCAAAGATGCAGGAGATATTTGTCCAAAAATAGAGCAGGTCTCAGAATAATCTTATTAAAAATATCTTCTGTCAACTCCACTTGACTTCCTTGCAAAAGTAGCTGCTTGGAGCGAAGCTGCGATATTTGTGCATCTCTACCAGCAGCCAACAAATCTTTATCTGTTGTTCCACTAGACCCGCCTTCATTTCTGCCAAAATTTATGTTGGTTTTTGAAAAGCACCAAACTTACAAATCACACTGATTGTATTATAATAGGATTTTCCTACATTACTGACTTCAATGATCAAGGAAGATTATTAGGCATGGCATTTATAGCAGTGCAAACCGATGTTACTGCCAATAAAAAAATGAAACGCAACCGAAAAGTACTATCAGCATCATATTATATATGGTTTATTTGGTATTTTTGACAAACCTCTTTTAGTAAAAATAAAAAGACTGAATATGGATCATATTAAAAAGGAAACTTTAATAATTATCAGCAGAAGAGAAACATGTCTCTCACCTGTTCCTGCTCTTTGGATGAGGAGCGTCGCCTCGGCTCCAACCGGACACTCTTTGAGCATTTCCACCACCCGTCCGTGTCCGGCTGCAGCCACCGGCTGCTGGTTCACCTCCAGGATCAGGTCTCCCTCGATCAGCCCCGACGCCCCCTGAGAACCTGGCTCCAGGACCTGTACACACCCACACAACACACACACTGTGAACACACAGGATTTGATGGAGATGTTTTCCAATCTCGTAAACACAAATGTTAAACTGGAAACCACGACCGAAAAAAACTTTGATGTGAGTGAAAAACTGCAATTGGTTGATTTTATAACAGGAATAGTCGTTATTCTTGTTATGACTAGATTCATATTTTTCAAAAAGACATTTAGACATTTAAAAAATCTCAAAGAATTTTTTTAATGTATAAACGGTTTTAAAAGGCATGCATAGTTTTTTTTTGTTTTTGACACACTGACATGGTTATTCTTCAAAACATTGTTGAACACCTTTAATGTTGAATTACACAGTTTTTACTTTTAAATAATAATAGCTGGATAAATATAATAAATAGCATCAACTCTAGTTTATTTCTTACAGCCAGGAGATCGTTTCGTCTTCCTTCATTATTGTGTTATTAGAAGGCAGACCCTCCACAGGCTGAGCTCACATGGTTCTTACCATCTCATTCTACTCCTGTTTGCGTTGAATAGATTAAGTTATCCTGACTTGTTGTAACTTTGCTTTAAGTGTGTAACTGAACTTTACTAGTTAGTTTAATGGAGCAGAAACAGTTTCTCACTGAAACAACAACACAGTGAGACACCACACAGGTCTGAGCCCGGTCATTTCAGGATTATTTACGGTCTACTGTACGAGCAGAGAGACGATCATCACACATCACCTGCTTGACGCGCTGACCAGTGGGGCTGTCGGCGATCGTGAACCCGAATCCTTCTGCCCCTTTCACCATAGTAACGGTGAGAAGCTCTGACGCTTGTGCTGCTACGCCGGCGGTGCCGGCTGTCCCCGAGGAGGCCATGGATACGTTATCATCGTGAGGTGTGAGTGCTGACGCAGAACCCGGCGTGGTGGGCGGCAGGGACGAGCCGTCCAAGCGTGTGTCCCCAGGGTGAGAGGCCCCAGCCTGGGCCAAGGGATGAGCCGGCAGCTGAGAGCTCAGAGACAGATACTCCAGGTAGGGGTCGTAGCTGCTGCGGCCGTTCACCACCAGGGGGCGGTGCTCCAGGCCGATGGGTGTGAGAGAGGTGTTCGCTGCAGCGCTGGGATCCTCAGGGTCAAAGGGCAGAGGGTAGCCTCTACAGAGCACCAGCGTGACGCTCTGACCAATGGGAACAGACTGGAAAAGCTTGACGACATCAGCGTGTGTGGTGCCGAGCACGCAGATGTCGTTAATGTAGACGATGACATCACCTGAGAGGGGAGGGGGTAAGAGAGGCACAACAGCTTCAGTCACACTCACGACACATCATGTAACGCGTCAGACAACACGACTCGGCATGAGTGGTAAACAAAAAATAGAACATGTCACAATCTGGAAACATCTGCTACACGTGTGTGTGGGATCAGATACACACTTTACAGAAACTAGGCGCAAAACGTGAAGCGCAACTGAAAGTTGGGACAATATATAAAACATTAATGAAATAGAATGTGATCATGTCGTAATTCGTTTTGACATTCAGCTCAATAGAAGACATCACAGAGACGATACATCTGAAAAATCACCAGCAGGAACTCAGAAAGTACATTTAATTAGTGGTGTGTTAAAAAACTCCATGAGTTGTTGATCGTTGTAATTCAGTAAATCATTTTTGAGGCGATGGAGACAAAACCACAAGTGTGACTAGACAATTTGGCATCTGCGTGGCGTTTATGATATTAACACTCCTGTCTATTCTCTGCAAACATTTAATGCATTAAAATAATGTTGTTCATTCATTTTCCACAAATTCTCATTGTATTAAATAAGTAATACATTCTGTTGCTTTCTACATACATGATGAAGTGCTTATGATCTCGTGCGAGCGCTACACTGTCATCCATTTAGTTTCACCACAGCCTAATTTTTATGTTCACCAGTTACAATTTCAAAAATCCGGCAATAGGTCCTCCATCATGTCTGCTGCAGCTGAACAATAGGAAAGTTACAGATTTCAGCTTTAGAGTTACAGCACCATGACAAATGCACCTGCCTAAAACACTCTACTTCACACTTACCAAGGTACAATCTGTCACACTTGCACACACTCCCATGTGCATGTGTGTCAATAAACACACACCTTACATGTTACATGCACATGTATGTAGAATTTTGCATAGCAATGCTGCATAGCCCAAATAGAGCAGTTAATGTCAGCTGGGGGGGCGCCTCTGTGTGACTCTATGAAAGAGTGTGAATGTGACCTCATGCATGTCACTGAGAGGAGAGAGAGAGAGAGAGAGAGAGAGAGAGAGAGAAAGAGAGAGAGAGAGAGAGAGAGAGAGAGGAGAGGAGAGGAGAGGAGAGGAGAGGAGAGGAGAGGAGAGGAGAGGAGAGGAGAGGAGAGGAGAGGAGAGGAGAGGAGAGGAGAGGAGAGGAGAGGAGAGGAGAGGAGAGGAGAGGAGAGGAGAGGAGAGGAGAGGAGAGGAGAGGAGAGGAGAGGAGAGGAGAGGGCTGACAGACCTGAATACAAGGATAAAAAGAGACCAAATAGAGAGGAAGAAAGAGAAAGGGGATGAAAATATACTCAAGCTGAAAGCAGAGAAAGTGTCAGATGGCATGGTTAGATAAGGAGGCATCATAAAAGAAAGCTGGAGAAACAAAGAGAGAGATAGAGATGAAAGAAAAGTAGATGGAGTCCAGATACAGAGAAAATGATAGAGACATATAAGTGGAGCGCAGGAGCTGAGAGGAGGAATGAGGATTCCCAGCTACTAAATGAGCGGTTCAGGCAGCATCCATGTCCGGCCAGAGGCCAGCGCTCTGGTTCACAACACATTCTATAGAAATCCTCCAGGCCGACGGATCGGTCAGGCATAAAGTAAGTTTTACTTCTGTAAGCAACACGCAATCAAACCTGGTAACCCTGAGGACCACAAGAATCGACCTATGGAATGTTCTTTATGTACTCGGTCCGTGGTATGATTCTGTTAATGGATGCTTTCACTCTGAATGACATATAATTAATGATCAGGTAGAGAATTGGTGTGTGTGAAATGAACAGACAAATCTTAGACCTCCACACTCGACCTCTCTAACCACTAAGTAAGCTGTGACTGATTGCTGCTTTTGTGTTTGCTTTATGAACAAACGCACAACACAACACAAGAATAAGACATTATTTTACACACAGATAGACTGATGCACAATTGTTATAGGATAGCACTTGACAACTGGTGCTGATGTAATGATACCGCACCTGCAATCCTGCAGTAAAAGTGAAAATGAATCTCCTAATGAGTAGCTGTTGTGGGCTGGTGCCACTTATAGCCAATCAAATCAGTCCCTCTCACTCCCATTAGAAGCAGAGTGTTATAATCAGGGGTTTAAGTGGGATTTGGCAGTCGGGGGGAACCCGAATATCCATAGCAGTGGAAAGAGCCAGACTGGGTTCAGTAGAAAAAAATGTACTTAAATGAGTTATTAAACTATAACTATAACTCTAAACGTTAATTATATACGATTCAAACTCAGTTCATCTTCATGAGTCAACCTCTGTAAACACTACCCCACAAGAGTTAACACATTTAGGCCTTTATTTACTTACTGAAGGTGCAGCAACGGGTTATAATGGTTATAATGCACTGACAGAAGACATGAAAAGCAGAATGACAGAATGAAAAGCTCACTTCTTCTGGATGACAAAATGAAATTGGGAGCACAAAATAAATTATGTATTACTGCTTTCTTTGCCAGTCCCTGAAACCACAAAATCCCAATTTGGTGAAGCTCAGGCTGCACACAAAACACCTTGAAATACAATTAACCAGGACAAAAAGACATCCGATATTAAGCCTTAATCTCTGCTTAGTGGAACAATGATGTGTGAAATTACTGCTCCGTCAGTGATGTTATGTTTTCAAGTTGAAAACAACTAGATTCAATTTTAAATTGAATTCAGTACAACATTAACCTGAAGACAAGATACAGTATCAGAGATGGCGACAGAGAGCATGTGTTGGATGTTAACCCTCTGTGGACTCTACTAGCCTTTCAGGTGTAACTAGGATTGATGGAGATGACCCAACAGTTATATAAAAAAACAAACAGATGAAATGAAATTAAACCTGTGAGCAAAAGCTGTCACACTTGATCTAGCCAAGTGGAACACGAAGCTCAGCTGACAGAGAACCGAGGCCAGTGTTGTAAAAATAATCAACAGCAAGTGCATGCAGTTTATTTAAACGCCTGCTCACCCGCTGCATGTGAAAATGTGTTACCTGTGTCCATCTTCCCGTCCTGAGCGGCGGGCCCGTCCGGTATTACACTCTTCACCTGCAGGAACTCATCAGGCTCATCACCCCCTATAATCGTGAAGCCAAATCCCATATTGCTCTTCTGCAAGGCCGTTGACAGGAAGTTGCCCTTCAACTGAGTTGGGTCCCTCGTAAACAGTGGTTTCTCTGTCGGGGGAGAAGACTGATATTTCTGACAACCTTCATAATAACAGACACTGTTATTTCACTAAGTAAAAGCATTTCACACAGAAAAGCACCAACAAAAGTACATTTGCCTTAATTCTTTATACAATGACTCCTTGTATAAATTTAGAGACAGTACATTATTCCCTGGTCTTTATAATCTGTTATTCTCTGCATGCCTGGATTATGAGCCTCAGGGTGAGCTTGGTCTCAGATTCCTGCACAAGTAATCTTAACTTGATCTTGTGCATTACAATTTTGTGCATCTGCCCCATCAAATACTCATAAAACTCATTCTAAGAAATAGATTAGGACAACTTTAATATAAAATACATGTATACGTGCATATATAGCACAGATGAGGGGGCATTGGTGGAACTAATACCAATGCGATGCTCCATGCACATCCTCTCTGCATTTTCATATTTGCAATAGTATGCATACAGTACTCATTGCGTACCTCTGTATATGGTGGGCAGTGGGAGAGTGGAGAGTCCCTGGCTCTGCATCTGCCTCTGCTGCTCCAGGCGTCTCTTGGCTTCTAGGACCGGGTTCTCAAACTGAGTCCTTCGATTGATGTGACTGAAAATACAATACATGCTTACAAATAATAGGGAGGGAGTAATTAAAAGCCTAAAGCCAAAAACAGCAACGTGACACACTACAGTCCTTCATTTCACTAGTATTTCTACAAAGTGTGGTCATTTCAGTGGGTAAAATCATTCAAACTCCACAGAGCAATATTTGGCCCCCTGGTAGGAGAAAGCGTTGCTTCCTTGTGTCCCATCGAGAATCAACAGCACATCGCATTTATTTGTCGATGGATACTGAATTACCAGGACTGGATTTGCTCTCACAGACTACGGCATCTGAAATAGTGGGCAGATGTACAACCCAAGACAAATGTTCAATGACCCAAAGTACAGTTTCAGACAAGATTTATGAACGTGGTTAACACAAGACCCTGACATTTAACCGTAATCGTCGGCGTTTGCCAACATTACAGCCAGAATATCTCCATAGGGTATAAAGCAGGGAAAGTTATGGAGACTATATGTTGCCTCAGTGCAAACTAGATCAGACACAGACGCCGCTGCTGCTGCAAAAACATAATTTTGCCTGAGTGGATAGACTACAGTAAACCCTCTGCCACAGACAAATGAGAGCAAGCTGTTATGACAATCCCAAAACTTCAAATGAATTTAAAAATAGATGAAAACATCAAATGAAGAAACTTAGACCAGGTGCATCTTCAGTAAGTTTAACCCTCCAATGCAAAATCACATTTTCCATGGAAAAACATTCATTTATATAAAACCTAAATATCACAAGGAAAAACTTCTGATCCGCATTAATTTGAGTATAAAGAAATTGTAAAACTAGACTGTATGTATGTGGTGAAGATATATACAGTATGTTCTGGACAGAAAAGACCACCATTCAGAGTCACCTAAAACAAAATGTTTCCACTGAAACAACCCCCCCCCCCACTAAAATTAGTATAATCTTATACACTGTTATAATCCCCAAAGGGAAATTAAGAACGCACACTCTAGTTTTTGATAGTCAATCACACACATGCATATTAGTGTGTACAGGCCCCTGTAATACACACAACCACACACAAGGGGGCCTGTAAGCACGCAGGGGAGGTAGTGGAGCTCCTTCATGGTGCGCCTAAATGAGCAGCTTGTGAGGGGGGAAGGCGCCTTGCTCAAAGGCGCCTCGGCAGTGCTCCGGAGGTGAGCTGACACCTCCCACTGTCAGCTCGCCTCTGGATGTTTTTTTTAGGGGGGTGGGAGCGGGAATCGAACTGCCGATCTCAGAACATTGGACAACCCGCTCTACCGACCGCTTTACCACTGAGCCACTAGGGTGTATGTTCTCAGTTCTTTAGTTGTCACCTCCTATAACACCATAGTATAGTGTTATAATAAATAGTATAGTGTTATAATTAGTTATATGATGCACTTTAATTTAAATTTTTCTTTATTTTTAACGTTTTTTTTAAGTTATTGCAGTTTAAAATCGTATTTTCTCAGTGAGAAGTAAAAATAAAGGAGAATTTAGTCAGTCATAATTGACAATGAAGCATTGTGAACCACAGAAATGCATTTCCTGTGCAACAGAGCAGCTGACTTAACTAAGTCACCGGTGAAACTTACTCCACATAGTAGCTGCCGTAGATGGGGTCATCTATCTTCTCCCAGCCATAGGGCAGCTCTGAGAAAAAAGACAAGGGAAATGAAGTCAGTTTATGCTGAGAGCAGGAGAAACTAGATACTAAACCACTGAGGTGACACCACATGAATCTTGGGGCTCACAGCTACACACTCCCATGGCGCTCCTTTAACAGACAGACGACACTTGGATACGCGGCGGCAGCTTCTTCATGGTGACATGAATCCCAGACAACAATTCAAAGAAAGGCAGGAAGGAAAGAAGATTCAAATCATCACAAACATCTCATCCTGCCTTCTCTGTCTCGTAGTCTCTTCCTTTTGTTACGTATACAAATCCTTTAAGGCCAAATACCTTCACCATATTTGCCTCCTTTTTCTTTCACCCACTCTTACACCCACTCTATGATCCCTTGGACGGTTTCCATGTGTTGTTCCTTCCTCTGGTTCTTTGTTCCCTCCTTACTCCATCCATGTCTGCTGATTTAGATCTCCTCTCTCTATCCTAAAAGAACTAGGTCACGCTCTGCTAAAAATCCTGTACTCCATGACCTTCTTCTCTAATTCACTTCTCCAAACTTTTTACAGACATACTAAACAAACAGTGCAGTATAATGAGTTCCCACTGCCACTGGATGCTTTGCTTTTCAGCATTAACATTCAGCTTTCACCAACAAATAAGTTATACAACAAGGGAGAGACCTTGATCTGCCTGACAAAACCACCTTTCAGACCCACCTTAAAAGTTTCCACAAAAATCCCCAGAAGCACAATTTGTAGAAAGTTCAAAACATCTGAAGTTCACACACACACACACACAGACATATATATATATATATATATATATATATATATATATATATATATATATATATATATATATATATATATATATATGTATATATATATATATATATATATATACATGTGTCTGTGTATTATATGTACTGTATATAATATATTATATAAGGGGCGGCACGGTGGCGCAGTGAGTAGCGCTGTCGGCGCACAGCAAGGTGATTCCAGGTTCGCGTCCTGCTCTGTGTGGAGTTTGATGCGCTCCCCGTGTCTGTGTGGGTTCTCTCCGGGTTCTCCATCTTCTTCCCACCTCCACAAACATGCGCTTCAGGTTAATTGGTTGGTCTTAAATTTTCCATAGGTGTGAGTGTGTGCGTGTGTGTTTGTCTGTTTTCATGTGGCTCCGTGTTGCAATGGCGGATTCGCCCAGAGTGTACACTGTCTCACGCCCTATGGCAGTGAAAGGAGCGGTTAAGGAAAATGAATGAATGAATATATTATGCATATATAAATATACTCTATATATATTTTTTAAATATTGTTTTTCTGTCAAAGAAATAAAAGAACGATTGAGGTGTGTGCAGATGAGATCTGATTTGTGTCAAAGTTGTGTGTTGGTATCAGGTGGGGAACACCTTACAAATTCAAGAAAATTTTGTGTGCAAATGTTCAAAACCAAACAACTCCGGCTACAGCTGAAACCAACAGCAACACTTTAAGAGGCATAAAAAAATCAACACATATCAGTCTGCTTGACTTTTCATCTGAACTACATTCATAGTCAATAAGGATTCATTTACAAAAACGATGGTGTTCAGAAAGTAAAAACACTAAATATATTGACTACTGCCTTCAAATGAATATAGGCTGGAGAAAATTTAAATTCATTATATTCCTTATAAATTGATATTTGTACAACATGCAACGTGATTTGGAATCAGCCAGGCATTTATAAACCCAGTCCAAAACACTGACCCTGAAGTCTTTCAGATTCACACAAGCACACATTTATTTGCTTTGTGTGAAGCTGATGCTGTGGCATCTTCCGTAATGTAATGTAATCATGAAGATTTATGATTGTGATATCAATCATCTGTGTGTGTGTGTGTGTGTGTGTGTGTGTGTGTGTGTGTGTGTGTGTGTGTGTGTGTGTGTGTTTGTGTGTGTGTGTGTGTCCTGGCTGTGGACCCTGCTGACTGTGTGGCTGAAGGTGAGGGGGGCGCGTTCCAGAATAACGTTTGCTCTGCTCTCCTGCTGGCTCCAGCCGTCAGCGCCGCGCTGCAGTCGCCTCAGACGACCTCCTCCTCATCCAGGCAGAGACTTCAGATGGATTCAAATATCAAACCACCTTAAATTTCCTCCTACCCCGTCCATGAGCCACCTTAAATGTCAGCGTAACTCATCCACAAGTCACTTGCCCTCCCCTTAAAGTAAAAGAGAGACAGTTTCCATGGAAACCACCAGTGGAAGTCTTTTTTTTTTCCTCGCCTGAGCTCTCTGTCTTGTCTCTATTTCCTGCTTCTGAAACACAACGACAAAGAGAGAGCATTTGTGTGTGTGTGTGTGTGTGTGTGTGTGTGTGTTTTTATGCTTTCATGAGTCTATATTTGTGGTGTGGCTGGACTGTGTTTGCATGTCTGTACGAGCGAACTGGTTATCCTCCCTGACACCAAACCAAACACCTCATCACCCGTCTCCGTCTGGCAGGAGCACCCAGGGCCTTGCTCATGTGTTCAGCTCCTTGTTTGTGTGTGTCTGTATTGGTGTCTCTCTTGACATGAAGTCTAATTGTGCTTCCCCTGCATCAGATGACTCACCTTCCCTCTCACATCGTCTCCCCGCACACCCCGCAGCCAGGATGAACTTATCTGACTCACAGAGAGGAAATTAGCCATTAACTATTTTATTTTGTCCCTCATCGTGCTTCTCAAGGAAATGATGAACCATCAAGTACCAGAGAGTATTAAAGAATGTAATCATGTGGTTTATCAGTATTATTGGTATCATCTCATCTCAATAATCATGACCTCATGCACAATTTACCAAGTTTACTTAAAATTACAATGCTAATATGCTAATGATCAGCAGGTATAATGCTATTATTTTGTTCATCTCAGTTTAGCATTAGCCAATTAGCACTAAATAAAGCACACTAGCATAGAATATCAGTCATTTGAGGGAGCAGGTGGTCAAACTGACATTAGGATCTTGATCTGATGAAAATGTAATCCGTATTGAACCGAGTCAGCTTCGTGTTTCAATGAAGAGGAAAACAGGAAGTGAATAGAAACACAAAAATCACAGGATGACATAAATAGAAAGAGAGATGATCCTGATCCAAACAGGACTGAGTGTGATGACAGTAAGTCAGCAGTGACCTTCCATCACTGACTGACAGTGGGTGAATTCACTTTGAGTCCCTCCATCTCCATTTGGCTCTTGTTCTAGTCAAGAGGAAACCCTGACAGAGCGTCCTTCTGCTCATCATCATCATCATCTTCCTCCAGCAGGATCATTTATAATATTTAGTTTCTTTATGCTATCTCTCTCCTCATCTCCTAATTATCTAGTCTGGACAGTGAGAATTCCTGCCTCTACATTATTTGAAGCAAAGTGTTTTTTGTCCACAGCATCAGGATCTCTTTGAAACTGTCATGAGAATTTGTGGCAAAGCTGGAACTGAAACCAACAGTTTGCATGATGTGAGGCTAATCCCACTCTATTCTCACAAGTAAAGGCGTACAGGTTTATGTTACATAACAATAGACTTGCCTGAAAAAAAGACTGCAGACAAACCAGATCTGTGGTGACAAGCCTTTGAACTCTTGGAGTCATCCTCAGCATATAGATGAAATACAACATACACAAAAGATTAACATTTACGCTAAAACATGAATAGAAACATGCATCTCCTCAAAGTCACTCAGAATGAAGCCTGTGTGTGAGAGGAAACCACAATATTGGGTAAGTGTATAGATGCACAACGAGGAAGAAACTAACAGGGAATAAGAAGAAGGAAGATGCAAAAGCAGTCCTGATGTAAGTCTGGATGTCTGTCCGCTTCCTGCCTGAGGCGGTGAGAGTCTGGGAAATCCTTCAGGCAGAAGGGCAGTTAAAAGCAGCTCCACCTCTTCCTGCTGTTCCCTCCCAACATTTATTGTTAATTCACATTCACTGTAGAATATGACATCCACAGCTACATCCATATTTAATTTTTTTTTTTTAAAACTACACTTCCATGACTGGGAGGAAAAAACTCTAAAATTGCATTTAAATTGTTATTTGGTGTACAAAAAAGTACAAAAAATGTATAAACATGGTAAAACAAACAGTACAGCACATTCGAGTAAGCAACAAGACACTACGATCATTAAAAGGAAGCAATAACAGTGTGAGTAATGTAATGAGCAGTGTGCTGGGATATATCAGTCTGTCATCTAAGCGGCTGTTGAACTGCTCATACTGAAAGAGAACTTTATACGCCTCTTAAACGCTTTCTGGAAGGCATCAATTTAACGGCGCTGCAAGAGGATGCGATGTGTCATCTAGGAGCTCCACAAACAATACACTAACAGCCTTTGATTGAACATCTTTAGCCGCTGGCGATCGCCTATGCATTATCTTTCTTTAACCACTCCTTCCCCAAAGTTAAAAGAGAAAAAAGACAGCATCAACTTCATATGGTAGAGAATCTGCAGACAAACAGAAAACAGAGGAGGCTGGAGGCGGGAAGTAAATATCTTTAACCCTCTGCTAAAATGGTTAATGTGGCGACTGACTGACTCTTAGAGCACTTTGCGCACTTTTCTAATCGCAAAGAAAGAGATAATCTGATTACATGTTAAGTGTTTTAAAGTGGCCAGTTGCTCAACTGAGGTTTTTTTCTTTCTAACTGGTTGATTAAGGTAAATGACACAGAGAACCAAAGTGAAATGCTCACATATTTTACCCTAAACATCTATATTGTGGTGAATAAGAAAAAATATGTTTATATTTTTAAGTTATTAATTCTGGTTTTATCAGCTTTTAATGACAACTAAAACCCATGGGGTTTGAATGAATGAATAAATTTTCATCCAGGTCACATGTTGTCATTTGATTGGTGCGGAGGTGATGAGATGGATCTGTCTTCATCTGTCTATACTAGCAATGTCTTAATGCTATAAAATGGAAAAACACTGCAGTAAAGCTGCGCTGTGCCTGGAGTGTCCCCTGCCTCATGCAAAAAAATTGAATAAAAAAAATTCAGACAAAGAAAGCAACAGCAGCACACTGTTACAAGAGCAAAAGTCAATCAATAGAGACTCGGGTGTGAGAGCCCAGCCGACATTGGTGGAAGGTGATTTGTTTGGTCGGAATGAAGCTGAAGTACATCGGCCACGTTTGTGAACTGACAACAGCAGTGCATGTCTGTGTGTGCATAGAGGGAGTTTGTGGCGAGCTGAGCAGTGATATTAGAATTCCTGTCACAGTTTGGCCCTTTACTGGGCAGAGGAAGAGAGGGAGGGATGGAGGATGGAGGCAAGAGAGAAAAGCAATGGAGAGGTGGAAAAATGAAAAGAGAAATTTGAAAGGGGAGAAAGAGAGAGATATGAAGAAGGGGCGCCCCGGGGAGAATGGACGGGAGAGAAGATTGAAGCGATGGAAGACAGGGAACAGGTACGGTATGTTGTGATTCAGATTTTGATTCTTATTCTGATAAATCCCATCGCGACCAAAGACATGTGAGATTGCTTCATCGTTATAAAAGTGAACACCCTGTGCCTTTGAGGGACTGACATCAGCACTGGACTGGACATCATAATAAAACACTGATATTACTTTTAGTCTCTGACATAGACTTTACACATATTTTATATGCGTACCTTGATTCAAACAGTTTGAAAAACCTTCTGAAGTAAAGGTCAGTCACAGTCTGTTTTGTATTTACTTGCCAACAAAACAATGAAAACCCCAAAAGGAGCAATTAAATCTCCAGTAATTAATATTAAGTAATATCTGTGTATCCTTGTCATGATATGACACCATAGATTACTATTGTTGTCTGACAACAACACGCTGTCACCAAGCGACAACAATCACCAAGCACTTCTAGGAACAAAAGAGTCTGAAGAACCATGATGATGATGATGAGCAAGAAACACTCTTTTGAAGCCAAGCCAAATATCATATTGTTGTCATGGAAACACAAAAAGTATTATATTGATTTTTTTATGAAAGGATTTCTTATTTCTCATCATTCATCTTCGCTATTTTTTTAGAGCAGGTATAAGTTGGAAATGCAAAAATCAGACGGTGTTTAAGTATAATTTGTCAAAGAAAAATAAATGTAATTGTTTTACACTTACGCCAAGACAAACACTTCAAAATACTCTAAGATGAATATTTCACCCCACAGGGAAAAAAATGTTTTAAATCCCAGAATATCAAATGGCACCACTTACACTTGATGAGTTTGAAAAGTTTTATCAAATATATTGAACAGTATTTCAAAATATTTTCTCTTTTCAGGGGACTGTTTCCTTCAATGTGATTTTACAAATCCATTATTTTCTCGTGTTTGGGCAACATTTACTAAAAGCAAAGCAATGCTGTACTTATGTACATAGTTTTGGTAATTTAGTGAAAAAATATTGAATGAAAGAGTTTTTTCTACCTATTTTGAAAATTATTTCCTACAAACAGAAAAAAAAGACTAATATCTCCTTTATGAGTGAGTACCACTCCTCAACCTATAGCATCACAGTGACGGAGGGTAAACGTAGGAACAAACAACACATTTACAAATGAGAGAGACCCACTAGTGCTGGAGGATGATCCTGATCAAAAAGAAGCTGAAACTGACAAAACAACATGAAGTCCAGACTGACCGTCTTCCCTGCATTCTTCCGGGGGCTTTGCTTTCTTCGCGAGCCGAGGATCCAGCCACGATGTCGTTTTGGTGTTGTGACTGGAAGAGAAGAAAAAAGACAAGCAAATGAAGACAATCAGCACGGCAAAGAAGAAACAGTGAAGACAAAGAGGCTGATGGAGAGGTTAAGAGAACGGGTGAGTACAAAGGAACACTAATGACCTGTGTGTGGGGTGAAGTGACCATTAATCCACTAATTAGGCCTCAGTTGCTTATTAGAGTGGGAAGAGAATGTTTCCACGGGTGTGAACGTGTGTGTTCGATTAGCGGCGCTCATTAGCATCAGTTTTTCAAACAGCGGGTCGGGAATACACAGTTTACATACCCAGCCCTACAGAAAACATGCTTTTAAAATACAAGTGCTGTGAAGAGCTTCGTTTCAAACTTTGTTCAACTTTGTTTTAAAATGTAAAGTTTCTCATTAAGTGAAATATTTAAAGCGTGGAGGAGACATAGGCCTAGAGCAACACTGTTTCAGACTGAAAACTTGTGTTTTAATGTAAAACATTTATTCAAAATTATTTTCCTCTCACTCAATGAAGTAGACCTCCCCCTTCTCTGTGTAGGCCATCTCCCAGTTGTCAGGCAGGGGCCCCAGCTCCTCCTCGTCTACGTCAGGAACTTTTGCGGGGGATTCCAAGGGAGATTTGGGGGCCTCCTCTCCTTCGTTGGGGGGTTCTGCAGAGGCTGGGGCCTGGATGGATGCTTCAGCAGCAACCTCCCCAGAGGCGTCTGTGCTCTTGTCCTCATGTTCACTGGACTCTGTGGAGCACACACAAAGTTATTCTCACACACACACACACACACACACACACACACACACACACACACACACACACACACACACACACACACACACACACACACAGACCCTACAACAGGTCATGCATGATGAGTCATAGCCAGGCCACTGGAAAGCTATGGACCCCCGGGGGGGGGGGGGGGGGGTGAGAGAGAGAGAGAGAGAGAGAGAGAGAGAGAGAGAGAGAGAGAGAGAGAGAGAGAGAGAGAGAGAGAGAGAGAGAGAGAGAGAGAGAGAGAGAGAGAGAGAGAGAGAGAGAGAGAGAGAGAGAGAGAGAGAGAGAGGAGGGAGAGGTAGGCTAGGGGATGATGAGCACAAGGAGAAAACAAAATGGGGATGTCAGAAATGGAAAAACTAACAGAGACTGTAGGGGTCAGAGACCGAGTTAGAAATACGAGGAAATTATTTCTGAGTGAGGAGGAACATTTGTGGATGTAGAGAGAGGAATGCCAAAGTATGTACTATTGCTGCTGGAACTTTATATACAAACCTGACAAAATCAATAATGAATAATAAAGCCATTGTGTCCAGAAGCATTTTATTTCCTTGCGAATAGCCAACAGGTCTCACTCTTGTGGAATGACAACTGAACAGAAGAGACTTCTAGATTTATTAACACAGCAAACACACCTGTGAGAGAATGGGTTAAAAAAAAACCCCAATACATTTTAAATAGATGGATGAGAGAAGGAGGGCAGAAGGGACAGCAGCACAGAGATGAAGAGAAAAGCAAAAGAGGTCAGAAGGAAGTGGATGATAGAGGGGAGGAAGAGAGATTGGAGCGTCGGGGTATTATTAGAAACAAGGACAAAGGCCAGTGGCGGGAGAGCAAAGACTGCAGGACGGCTGGGAAATGAGAGGACAGAGAGACAGGAGTCGAGTCCAAAATGATGCTCCAGACAATGATCACAGTGGAGACATTAAGGTGCCCTTGTGCATTCTGTTATATAAGGTAACTAAGCAATTTACACTAATGCAAATAAAGCCTGTTAATGTCTGTAATGACCGTTCAGAGTGTAGTTTGTTTTCAGATTTGTATTTTCATCTACATGCGTTGGGACGCATAAATAACAGACATGAAGGTGGACTAATGGAGGTGAGAGAATTGTCATTTACAAGACAATGAAAAGGAAGCGATAATAAAAAAAAGAAAGGCGATAAAAAGGAAAGGTAACAACTGCTATAACAACTGACTTGTTTTTTAATAGTTTTACTCAATCACACCAATAAGACAGTAATAAATAACCCAGAGGGATGATGCAAGCTTTCACACAACATTTTCTCCTCGCCTTATTAGGTGTAAAATCTCATTATGGTCGCAGTACTGTTAAAACAGATCATGTGTGAATCTAATTTCAGTCACAAGTAGATGGAAAATGTAGCAGAAAACATTGAAACAGGAAACTGATTTTTTTTGTTGTTGTTGTGCATCAGCACCTGGTGTGATGGCCACTCCGTTGCCGTTGACAACTGGGCTCTCCTCTTCCTCTTCCTCTGGCGGCTCCAGGCTGGCACGTTGCTCCATGTTGCTGACTGACTGGTTCCTCTTCCTCTTGCCCTGGGCACTGGGCCGGGCTCCAGGCAGCAGGGCCTCACTCACATTCAGAGGAGGTGCTGCGGGTGACGGCTCCGCTGGGGGTTTGGGTGTGCCGTAGAAGTTGTCTGATGGCAAAGAAGCATAGCATCACTTGTGTTAGAGTTGGTCTCAGGTGAGGTAACACTCTGTTTACACACTGAACCCTCATGGGAATAGAACCACTGACGGACCTGGTGAGGTGGTCTAACAGGGGGTTCTCCAGAGTGAACTGATCGCCTTAAAACATGAACTGATGAAGGATCCAGTGCTGTAAATAAAGCTTTTTCTAAACTCTCCCACAATCTTAAAAGAAAAATCATTCAAAATACAAAATGATGACCTAATAAAAGATAGAAATAGACAGAACAATGAAAACTCTAACTTTTTATTAAATAACCCTTATTCAGATACAGATTATTAGTCTCTATCCTGGACAAAACCAAAGAAAGTCTTGCTTCCAAAAATAGAAAAAAACGTATCCATTGCTACAAGCCTGACGATCCAAGTGTCACCAAAACCAAAATCTGTAAGTCTGCTATCAGACAGACGAACAGACAAACACATGTAGTCACCATGACGTCCTTAATGGAGGGAAGAATTCTGTGAACCGTCATATAGGTGACTCAGCTTGAAAAGGAATTTCATATAATTATATTATAATTTTACAATAATTATAATTTTACTCAGACGGCTCAAATTCTCTTTGAAAGATATCAGGTGCACTTCAGCAGATCAGCAAAACATTTCAACCATGTACTGTGGGTTCTGTCAGATTCTGTCCAGGTTCAGCTTATGGTTTGTTCTGATGAACAGATGCACATGTACGAACACTAATATGTTCACATATTTACTCACAGTTCTTGGGTCCAATGCAACTTTCGCTCTGCTGTTACGTTGAGTTAGCGATTTATTAATTTACCACAGGTCTGTTATTCTTAATTAAGGTGAATCTTCCAAAACTCCATTGTTCCTTTAAACAGGCGTGGGACTGTATATTTGGAGAAAGATTATTAAAAATGCCACAACTGGCCTATTTTTCTTTAACAGCAGATTTCATCATTACTAAGTTTAAGGGGGGCAATTTAAGCATTCCCGAAAACTATACAAAAACTTCTCCTAAAATGAGTAATAAATTAAAAACAAATACTATACAAATATGTCATCAAGGCCAGGCAAGATCACTGTACTTATTCTTGCTGAAAAACCCATGAAGCTATTATAAAACACAATAAACAGTCTGCAGAAACAACTACAGGACCATATAATGAATGACTATTTTTGTCTGTATGTTCTCTATGGTTTTGTTCTAGTTAACACTGTAGCTCAAGCATTTAGCGTGAAGTATTCCTCCCTGTAAATATCTCTCTTACTGCACATGAATTTCATTATAAGATTTGACTAAAACTGTGATCTACACAAACAAAATCTCGGCTGCATCATTCCACCCATGCCGGTGCAAGCATCTCTATTTGGAGTTGCAGGGTAAGAATAAATGCAGAACAAACAGTAGTGCTGGGCGTCTGACATTTCACACCCACTAATGGTGCTGCTGGCAGGAAGAAAAATGGGAGACTGGCTAAAGCACAGTATATGAATGTCCTCAGGGGAATCTTAATGGTGATGAAAGTTTCTTAAACATCTCAAATATATCCTCTCTCTTTGGTTTGACTGTAATTTCTGATTTCTTTTATACAATTGACTCCATTTTTATTTGAAGTTTAAGACTCTCACTGCCAGGGCAATATAGTTAGTGATTAAATATTGAGGGTGAGCGAGAGGCAAATATGTCCTATTTTATAATCCCTCAGACTGGAGACGAGTGGGCTTCACAAAGCAGAAACACAGAGTGAGGAGTGGGGCGATGGGAGGAGAACAGTTCAGCAAAGAAGAGAGAAGGAGGCAGCAATAAAGGACAAAAGGAAGATCAGCCATAAAGACGCATGAGTTTACTTTCATCCCAGCAGGAGGCAGATAGATATAAGAAAGGCGGTGTCACTGTCAACGCTTCCTGCGGCACGCCACACAGGTTTACCACATGGTGACACAACACACATAATGTAAATGCACACACACACACACACACACACACACACACACACACACACACACACACACACACACACACACACACACACACACACACACACACACACACACACACACACAGAAATATGCAAATTGCATAGGCGGAGAGCGCCCACCTGTGAACTCTTAAAAACAACCTAAAGGGATGCTTTGCCGTCGGAACATAAAAGCATATGGAGACACGTCTCTGATTTTAAGAACGTAAAACTCCCCCGATCCCGAATGCTCCGGGTTTGGCCTGAAGGCATCCTGGCTTAATGCGCAGTTGTGACTCATCTCACATCATCACATGCTTAAGCCCTTATGTACACATTAAGCACAACTATTGCATAAAAGAAGTTTCTAATGATACACCATTTCTGATTTTAGCCTCTAGTTTGAGTTTAAGTTACAGCACCCTCATTATGCCCCCCATGGGCAGTGGAGAGACCACTGGCCATGGGGGGCATAATGAAGCTTTGTGATGAGGGAGATCACTGTAAAGACACAGTAATGTAAGCATGTAAAAAGGAACACATACATGCATTTATAACCATAATTTATGTGAGCTATTCATGCTCACAAAAACTGCTAGTGGGGAAAATGAACCAGTAAATCCCAAATTTGCATTTATATCCCTGACAGCGTAGCAAAGCAGATGCACAGACTGACATAACAGTGAAATGGTAATAATCCAGTGCATGGAGTCACCTCCTGTGTGTTACCAGTCAACCACGAGGTCAAAGCTGCTGCTGGGAGCTGTAATACATCAGACCCCACCTGATACACCTGCTACCACCACAGGAGGTTATCACAGTAGCACAAGAGGGCAGATTACATCTGAAAATTAAACTGAATTGAAAATTAACGTACCAGATAAATTAGTTCCCATTTTTGCTCCTTAATCAGCTTCATTGTTTTTGCATGTACAAAATATTTCCTACTCAGAAGCCAAAAATGATAGCAAAACTCACCTTCATAGGTTCCACTCTCTAGCAGGGCCCCACTTTGCTCCAGTTCCATAAAACGCTCAACACTCACAAAGTTGTAGTCCACCCCCGGCACCTCCCCCTCCTTAGGCTGTCTGGTCGTACCTGCATGGAGACAGAGAGAGAGGGGAGTGGGAAAGGAACGGAGACGGGCAGAGGTCATTAGAGCCAAATGGAACACTTGAGAAGAAAAGGCAGGAAGGTAGAGATAGAGTTCAAATAATACGGCCTGGATAGAAAAAGATGGTAAATTCGAGGCTACAAAGTGTATCAGAGGAAGTGGGTGGGGAAAGGAAATGGGACAGAAAAGGCTGAGTGCGGAGTCATCACATGTGGTAGCCAAATCCATTCACACAATTGAGTATTAGTGACAGCCAGAGACAGACAAGAGCAAAAGCAAACTGCCATCCTTCAGCCCCCACAAGCCAAACTGCTGCTGTTTCAGGAATAAAAGGAAATCAATGTAGTACGTTTAAGAAGTATAACTCAAACCTTCATGCATAACGCACAATACTGTGCCGACTGGATTATTGTTGAAACAGCAGGAATGCAGAGGCAACAAATTGCCGCGCAGCAATTAGAGCCTTCCTACGTCAACGCTGGAGAGATCTCCATCAGCGCTGCAGCGCCGAGGCCGGGCTGTGTGATGGCAGCAATGGGAGTTTCAAGTTTAATGAGGTGCTGTGTTTGTGTCTCTGCCAAGTGGACTTTCAGCTTCTGCTCAGTGAGGTCCGCTGGCGTTGATTCCTGTTCTTCATTGATCATGAACAGTTACTTCCTGGGTGTGAAGAGGGAGTCCACAGAGATGTTACCAGGACTCGCTGATCTGGCTATGAGTGTGTGTGTGTGTGTGTGTGTGTGTGTGTGTGTGTGTGTGTGTGTGTGTGTGTGTGTGTGTGTGTTTGTGTGTGTGTGTGTGTGGGTGTGTGTGTGTGTGTGTGTGTGTGTGTAAAAATGCACGTATAAAAACGTATTTCTAAATAAGTTGGGACATCATGCAGAATGTCAATAATACAGAATGCAATGGGTTTTTTTTTTTTTTTTCAAATCTCTTTAAAACCAAATGCAACTGAATTTCAAACAAAGACACCAAATATGTCTGTTTTTTACTTATTGGCAGCCAAACATGTGATATGCTGAAATTCAATACAACTGCTGGGAAGTATAAACTGTGATTTGACTTTATTCGGCCTCCAGGAATCCCACAGCGCTACACGATACTGGCTATCCTCTTCTATCCACTTCAGGAAATGCCAACGTGAAAAAGCTTCACAGAGCAACACAAGGGGGCTCAGAGCACCATCTAAACTGCATGTTAGACAAAAAGATCCATCCGTCAAAATGTGCAGCACTACTCTGAATACTGCAGCAGTTCCAGCAGAGCTGGTCGCCTTCCTCTGGGTAAAACTATTGATCTATAAGATCAGAATGAAATTATTCTGCTGCCCACATCGGAGAAAGCAGAGCCTGTTGGAATACTGATGAACTGCCAATGCTTTTCTCCCCCAGCTTCCTTCACTAGACACCCAACAGAGCAAAGAGAAGAAGAGCGAGAGAGGGAAAGGGAACATCTTGTTGGATCTGAGCTGGGAATATTGATCGATTATCTAGCCTAGAGATAAGCAGATAGTCCAACTGGTCCTTATTTCCTTTTTGCCTTTCTCGTGTTTCTTCTCAGAGTATCCCAGCACCTTATTCAACTTCCCTCCCTTATTCTCTGGTATTGCTTCTCCCCTCCCCTAAAGAACACCCACTAAATGATGGCATAGAAAACCTTTTCATTAAAACAAACACTGTACCTAACCAAATCCACCCTCCTGCTGCTGCTCTCATTGCTACCGCTCTCTCCTCATCCATCTAAAAACCTCTCCAGCTTCTCTTCTCCTATGCTCAAGTTCCAGGTAAAGACCAATTATGTTTATATTACACACACACACGCACAGACACACACACACACAGCTTCCATAACTTCAAACAGAGAATTAAGAAGCTAGAAAACGCAAGCCTCACAGGTGCTCAAATTACAAAAAAAATAAAAAAAGATTAAAAAATACTGGCATCATTGCTTCCCCTGATGAATGTCGTATTCTTGTTAATGAAAGAAAAAAAGTTGGCTATGAGCCATAAATGGTCTTTGCATCGCAATCATCCAGTGCAACCCAATCTATGGGAGGCAACGCTGGAGCTCGAGCACCAAAGAGATTTATGGCTTAAATGACTTAAATCTATAAAAGCACAGGAAAGCTTTGTCGTCGCCACTTTAGTTGTGAAGGTATTCTCTGCATCAAACCGTAACAGCTGAGCTCTGCAGAGTATTTTCATATGGAGAGGAAGAGAAAAAAAAAGAGGAAGCCATTATATAGAAATATAACAAGGAAATTCCATTTGGAGGAAAAGCTAAAATAGTCAATGGACTGAAATAACTCAGTTGGGTGTCAGAAGATAAGAGGACAAAGACCTTTGCTAAATAATGGAGTGCATGAAGAGTGGTGAGCAGTGAAAAACAAAAACGAGATAGAAAAGAGGAGGAGGAGAGGAGATAGAGCACCATTGGTCAACCTCTCTGCATTCACAGCAGCCTACGAGGGAGTTTGGGAGTGTGGACGTATATTCATATGCATGTTTATATAATTAGAAAGGAAGTCACCAAGAGGGAGAAGCAGTGCGGGGGAGCTAAAAATAGACTATCGACGAACTGATTATCATAATAAAGGGCAGGGGAAGGTAGTCAAATTATACGGTTTCAGCGTGAGGATGTGTGGGAATGGGGGGGTAAGGGGTGGGAGGAACAGAGGGTGTGTTTTATATTAATAGCTGATATTCAGAGTGCAGACCCAGAACTCTAGGTATCATTATGTTCTTATGTCTAGAAGTGTCATCGTTGAAAATCGCGACTCCTGCTGCCGTGTTTGTAATCCATGTATTACAAATGTATGTTAATTGGACTGAGCAACAAATCCAGATGAGAAAAATTAAACACACATGATCCCACCTGTGTGTTTGGTTCAGTGTCTCTTTGCGTGCACATATGGATCGTGTTGGTCTCATAAACCCCTCTTGGTTTGGGCGTATCATCCATCACGGTGACCGGGGCTGCCATGGAAGTTAGAGGGAATTTGTTACTGAGACAGCAGTAACACAAAAGGTAACGGTGACTAAAAATAATCTGTGAAAGGTGAACAGCGTGACGCTCATTCACAACAATCCCCAGGTGGTCTGGATGTGGTTGATCCACCCTTCTCCTCTGGGCTTGATGTATATCCAACTTAACCCAGAAACGCTGCACATGCTGGAAAGATAAGCATTTATTATTTAATACAGGTTTTTAGATTCACATGGAGACTTTGCAGGTTGGCTCACCTCTTTAAATCATGCTGGATGCTTTGATAAGCCCCATTACTACAAAAACCTTTCCTTAAACTCATGTAAAAGTCCTACAGGTGCTGATGATTCCTCACGTGTCATGCTAAAATGAAATGAAATGAAAAGGTGTATAAAGTAATGCATGAGATGTTCTTACTCGATATGCAGCCTACTTTGGAACATTTTTAGAACATTGGGCTAGAAGCCACAAATCTGCCACTGCGCAAACAAAAAATAACGAGACAGACTACATGGTCTTCAGATTTGTTTACCCAGAATTTGTTTTTTTTCAGTACAGAGGAGGCAGAGCATCATGGGAAGAAAAGAGCAGAGAGGAATGTGCAGACGGTTTGTTTCTCACACTACAAGCACCGTCACTTTCTTATTCATCTACTGTCATCCATCCATTCACCATCCTTCTGTCCACATCCATCGGTCCCTCCATCTTGTCCATTTAACAATTTTTTATGCCGTCTGTTGTCACAATTGCCTCGCCAGCTCATTTAATCCCTCCGCTATCCTCCTGTCTTCTGTCTCTTTTTTAAACTCCATCTCACACTTTGCTTGTCTCTTTCATTCTCACCTCCACCCTTCCCTTCTCCCCAGCTGGCAGATGTGAATAGTGACAGTAGGGCTTAAGAAAAGATTTGATGGAACACACACAAACACACACACACACACACACACACACACACACACACACACACACACACACACACACACACACACACACACACACACACACACACACACACACACACACACACACACACACACACACACACACGCCCTTATTTACACTACAAAGCCCAACATGGCAGCACATTGGTGACTTTTCTGCAACAACACATCAGTGCTCGGTGATGCAGCCTCACCACGGTAACAAGCCACAACTTCTACATTAGCTGTACAATAACAATGTTTATATCAGATTTGAATTTGGGTGTTTTGCTAATGCAGCCATTCTACTCGTCAGACTCACACATGACCCTCAACTCAAACCGTTTTACTCTGTGAACCAGGACTACATTGCTTGACTTCTTGTGCTTTATCAATCAATTACTGTCACAGCATGACCTCTGAGAGTCGTCTCATTGTCTCATTTATGCAGGCGGTGTTTAAGCTGACAGCTTGAGGACTGAGGGACTTGGATATCACCTCTCCAGTGTAAATCACTCTGAGGACAAGAGAATGTTCTGCACACACACATTCAGGTGAGCTCTAGTCAGCAGTAACGTTATAGTGTGTGTGTGTGTGTGTGTGTGTGTGTGTGTGGTTAGGCTGCTTGATCACTGACTGATACTCTGGTCCTGAGAGTCAAAGGATTAGACACCCTCACTTCCACTATCCTCATTAGTTTCTAAGCTTTATGGCTCTTTATGGCTCTTTTCTGTAACATTAACATATGAGGACACCCAGCATTTGGTCGCCTCAGCTCAGCTGAGCTGAAACACTTGAACCAATGGAAAAGCGAGTTTGGCTCTGTCCTCAAAACTCTATCTGCCAGCACCTTGAAAACTTACCAATTGATCCTTATCTTCTTTGTTAAAAATGTTCCATAAAAAAGGAGATCTTGTGATTTATAGGAGGTTTTATGCAAGATTATTTCTTGGCTACAACCTGTTGCCAGGCAACCAGCAAAGACTCCAAGAGGGCCTAGTATTAGCCATGAATTAGTCCAATACAGAACCCCATTTAAATAGAATACTAACACACACACACGCACGCACGCACGCACACACACACACACACACACCCACCCACACACACAGTATATTTATTGCGAAAATGTTCAAATCAGTAACGTGGCAGAGGGTGGTCTGACTTCTACTTCCCACCCAAGTGGATTTTCAACTAACACATATACTGTACATGAGGATACAGATAATGTCAGCTGGTTACTGATGTCTGCATGTCAGTATTAAGGTGGGTCACAGTCACCAAAACAAGGTGTTGAGCAAATGAACATGACAAGATGACAAGACAGGAAAAATAAGATGGCAAATGATAAAAATGAGAGACAGAAGTGGGAATGAAGGTAAATTAAGTAAACAAGGAAGCAAAAATATGAGGGGTTAAGCAAAAACAAAAAAAACCTTGAAACAGGCTGGACATGAGATTCTCTTTAGACAAAGAACAAAACAAAACGTAAGACTAAAAAAGTGTTTATCAGGAGCTTGTGTTGTCATTTGACTTAATACACACAAATGTCATCCATTGATAGAATTATTCAGAAACTTATGCTGTGCATACTTATGCGGAATGCGTGTCTCTAGCAGGGGTCTAAATGATAGTGATAATGATGGGAGCTGACTGAAGAATGCGTTGGGAACAGGCCTCCAGCCAGTCAGAACTTCTTCTGTCAAAGAATCCTTAAGAAAGTTTCTAAGGTACTGTAGTTCATCCATTTTTGGGCCCCACCTGGTGCCAAGCTCTGAGCAGTGGGTCCCTGTGGCTGTTAAATTGCAGCAGAGGCCACTCACACACAACAGCTTCATCAGTCTGGTGAAATGAAATTAGGGAAACCAATGGGCTCAAACCCATACGTCAAGGTCGTACCCATCCAGGCATGGGACAACTATTTCAAGGACTGTGGGGATTGAATCAGCAGGAATATTCATCATCCAGGAGGATCTGTCCACGGTTGTTCATGCCGCCGGACTTCAGATGAACTTCCATGGCTAAGCCAAAGTGAGGCTGTTCCATTCGTGTTTCTCACTTTACTCAATAATTGATGCATCATATGTTGAAAGAAAAGAGATCCTTCAACTACATTAAACAATGAGCAGTTATCAAAGTAATTTCTATACATTTATCTTATTTAATATCTTCAAATAAAGGATGTGGGTCCCCATCACTTCTTCTGGAAGAAAATATATAATCCATCCATCCATTTTTTTGCAGGCAAGTTACACCAGGTAAAATTGAAATTAAAAACACACATATTTTTCTCCAAACCATACAAAGTCAGAATCTAACCACTGACGATTATTTATCAACCGGGAATACTTTATTCACTGATTACAGTAGATCTGTTCTTTTACTGGCAATTATGCGAGATTTTAACATTTGACTCCACAAACTACAATTTAAGACAGAACGTACCATTTAAGCTTCTAAAAGTCCTCCTTGGACATTAATCACAATGAGCACAGAGTCCATTCTAGTGCCAGCAACTCTAGAATTCCACTTATTCATGTTTGTGGGTCAAGTCAATTTGCACCCGTAAATATAACTGCTCAGTGGGTCAGCATTAGGAGGAGCTGTTGAAGAATGACACTGATGAGCTACCGGTGTCCTGAGGTGTGTTTGGTTTGATGGGAGTCAGCCCTGATTGGCTGACGTGCATGAGATGATGAGAGTCAAGATGATGCACATGCACAAAGTTGGTGTTTAAGGTGTGTGTGTGTGTGTGTGTGTGTGTGTGTGTGTGTGTGTGTGTGTGTGTGTGTGTGTGTGTGTGTGTGTGTGTGTGTGTGTGTGTGTGTGTGTGTGTGTGTGTGTGTGTGTGTGTGTGTGTGGATACACAATCTACGAAGCACTGCCTGACCACACTGGACTAGCTGCTCACTGAACACCTCATGGCTCATTGCTGTGCATTAGTCTGAGCTTAATGAACATAGAGACAGGGGGAGAGGAGGAGGAGGAGGAGGAGGAAGAGGAGGAGGAGGAGGAAGAGAGGTAAAGCTTAAGACATGAACACAAATAGCCTTTGTGTGTGGTTGTGCTGAGTGAAGTGGATCATACTGAAGAAAATGACAGATGAGATGACACCTGTCCAGAGCTTAACATGGAAACCACTTTGCAAACACAAGTATTTCATTAACCACAATCAATGTTTGCTGTTTTCATTCCATAACATTGATATCATTCCCTTACGGCTTCTTTCATCTGTGGCACAACATTAATCCAGTGTGCCAATCAGACTGTAGGGAGCCCAGAAGTACATCAAAGCATGTCAGCCAGCCCTTTAACAAGAGCAAGCCAGCAGGCAAATCACCCCGTAAAGGAGAGAGTCCCTGGGGTGGGAGAGAGAGACTGGGGGGGTAGCATGTGACACTGTCATTATTTAGAAGCTCAGCCCACTCAATTTCACTACACAAGAAGAATAATCAGCTAAATAATAGCTAAAGAAACACACATGTGTACATGCATGTGATTAAACACAGTGCTTTTGGTCATACACACAGATACAGATGAGGTGTTTAAAACCCCATCCATCCATCCATCTATCTACATTACCAAACTGCAGTAACTACTTATTCCATACATCCATCCGTTTATCCATTCGTACATCCATGGCCTTGTTCAAGGCACATTTTCTGGTTGGATCACATTTGGCTATGTTGACAGTTCGCATCTATAAATACAGGTGACCTCTAAAGCTCCGATGTGAATGACAAATTCTCCAAAGTGAGAATTATCTGAACATCAGTGAGATCTGTCTCGCTACCGAGAATAGAAGCCATCATATCTGTGACGCCACCCATGGAATTCAGCCTGAAATAGATGCGTTAATATCAAATATATGAATGACAATTTGATAAAGAGAATGACAAACACTTTATCAGCCGGATGAGTACACGGTTAAAGCTAAGAATCCGCATTGTGTTGTTATCTCTCCACTTTGTTCTGTTCCTTTAATCGTGCTGGCTGATGATTAGGGGGTTCAGCCGATGTGCACAAGTAAAAAGTCCCGTTTTGGATTCGACCATCCTCATTCATGTCACACACTCATGTAATGAACATGTATTCCACCACGTATGAAAGGGGCTCCAAGCTCATTTGAAAATATTAGACAAACAGACCACTCAGACAAAATTTGGCTAAATTCATACACTTGGTAATGTGAACACAGTGCACCGCATCGCTGACTTTTCTTGAGTTTAAAAATATTTTTAAAGACACTGTGATCACTTTATATAATTAATCTAAAAATATTCATGCCTGCTGAACCGAAACCACTCCTGTTAAAAGGCATGAGGATTAAAGAGAAGATGATATTTGGGAGAATAAAACTGAGACCATATGACTGGACGTCACCACTGGCATACTGGAGAAAGATCTGGAGTGATCTACATGTCATCTGTGATTCTGAGGTTGAGCCCATCCATGAGGAAGAGGATTACTCCTGTAACCAATGCTGATGGTGGATGCACAAATTATTCTCTCTATGACTCTGATTGTGTTGTTTTTCCCTGGTGTGTCACCTGTGAATTTTATATTGACTATTTGTTACATCCCGCTCCAAACGGGTGATGTTTTGTAACTGTCAGTGTCCGTCCGTCTGTCATTTGTTAGTCCAACAAATACCTTCACAACTGTTGCAGATAGAAAGATGAAAAAAAAAGCACATTACACGGGCCTAACCTTGAGAAAACTAGGTCAAGGTCAAATTTCAACTATTGTACACTCAGGAACTGGACAACATACAAAGACGAGGGAGAAGGCCAGTGTAAGACCATAAATCAAAGCTAGTGCTTTGATCTATGAAATTAGGTTAGAGCACTAGCTTAGATCTTTTACCTATGCAAGTAGGTCAGGATAAAATTTTGAATTCAGGGGTGTTGCGGGATGTTGCAGTCTGACTGCATTGGTTCCAGTTTGCGATGTTTTTGGTATGTCTCTTTGTTAATAAATAACATAATTATGAAAAGCTGAAAAAGAACACACACACACACAAACACACAAAAACACACACACACACACACACACACACACACACACACACACACACACACACACACACACAGTTATCGCCTCACACAACCTCGTGAGTTCCACCTCACAGTAAACACACTCAAATAACTGTCATTAATCCTCTTCCTCTCCCTTCATCAATCAAAATACCAAGTCAGCGTTACGTCCCACTCACATCCATTTTAGTACGACAAACATCAAACAATCAGACATCTATAAACAGCTTTTAACCAAGTCATACCTAATATGAATGCAATCCAAATATGTAACAAAAAATAAATCCAGAATCTATTATTGGTTAGATTTTGGAACACACTGGATGTAAAAATCACATATTTTTCTTCAGCCATTCAAATTAAAAATCAAACACAGATGGTTGTGGGAGAATTGGAAGCTCACTGCAGTGACACTTTCAATTCCTGGGGAAATCAACAGATGAGTGCACTGAATGCTCACTTGGAGGTGTTGATTTTGCTACCGCAGAGTTTCCACCTTTTTAAAACATAATGAATAAAGTCTAACTGTGCAACAGCAGCACATTGGCAGTCATTGTATGTGAGCCATCAGGCCATACAAATGTGAATGCACTAATGAGTGTGCAAAAAGTAAGCTAGGAAGCTTCAGTAAGCAGTTATTCTTGTGCTCTATTCTCTTTCAATATTTTGAAGAAAATTACCGTGAAGCTCTTTTGTAAAAGAAGAACATAAATTGTTTATAGCACGAATTTCTTAATTCTTCCTCATTTAGTGGTACAATAGGTCTCTCGTGACAAAAACAAGGATTTAAACAATTTGCAGACATTAAAGGTCTCAATAAACGTGATTTTCATTTGGTTTCCATCACTTTTCTCTTTTAGACAATGTTATGGATGAATTCAGTGAGTGCACCAGTTGATATTACTTCTGTATGAGACTGCTTTGAATACAATGAACATGATGATCGTGACCTTGGAGATATTTTATTTTTTTCTCCAGAAATTTGTCAAGTTGTAAAATCCATTTGTTGGCACTTTAAAATCTTCTGCATTCATCCCAGCAACAAACCATTTCCTCACATCATCATTAGGCATCTTCATTACTACTTTCATTATCGGCGGCGCCAGTCATCTTTCCCAGCATCCGAAGCATCTCAGCCCTCATCACCATCTTTATCTGCCCCTTCTGTCGTCCCCAGAGGAGGATTCCCTGTCGACGGCTGTGAAGCTACGGGGCAGCAATACGTCCAGAGTAGCGATATGAAGTGACAGAAGCTGCATGTATTTATAGGCTATCTGAGTAGAGAAACGTGCCGCTCACTGTTAAACCTATTTATAGAGCCTTTTACTGATGCTTCTGAGTAGAGTGAAGAGGAGGAGATAGTCCTCAGGGGAATAACTTATGAGGTGCCCTCGTACCTCCTTCTACCACCATTCAGCACACGTCCGCGCTTCTACTCCCTCTGTCTGTGCTCATCCCTCCATCCTCTCACATCAGCTCTCTCCTGTTCAATTTTCATCCTCGGCTATCTTCTTCCTTCCCTATTTCACTCATGCTGAGCTCACTCTGTACTCCACCGTTCCTCCTGTCCTCTCTCTTTTTTTTCTCCCACAGAGCCTGTTTGCTCATGTCCACATCCATCATCTTCACTCTCCTCTCTGTTTACCGCACCCCCACCATTCTGTTTCTCCCCATATATTTCCCAGATCTTCTCATTTTCTTTAGCCCAATTACACTCTCAGCTCCACTTATATCAAGGAGGCCCTTGCTATGTTCATATGCGGAGCAGAAACGTCTAAAACCTCTCAATGAATTCATCAACAGCTGGTGCTCTGGCAATGGACTAATTTTCTGAAGGGGTCAAGTGAACCCTGTAAATGAAGCGAAAAGATCATGACTTAAGAGCTGGAGATACTAGACCATCAAGTAGAGACATTTTCATCAAATGTTTCATCCAGTCAGCTGTGACGCCTCCCTGAGGTTTTAGTTTCCTCACATCCTCCTGCAACAGAAATGTACGGCTCCTACTTGAACTGAATTGAATCACCACTTTTAATCAATTAGTACAAGGACCCAATATCCTTTATCATGAACCTTTGACATGGAGCTGTTCTGGCCCTGACCTGGGCGGCAGGACATCTATTCTTATCTGTAAGATGCAAATACAATCTACTGTAGGACTTGTATTTGATATTTTTTGTAGAAAATCTTTTTTTCTTTGACAATTTTTTCATTCTCATTCATTTTTTTATTCATTTTATTTCACTTGGCACTAAATTCACTGCCACGCCTCCAAATTTCTCTTTCTTTGCCTTTTGTTTTTTCCACACATTTTGCAATAAATGAGTCCCTCTTCTACAACCTTGTTTGTTTAATTTTCACATCAATCTGCAATTTGTGTTCATCCTGATCCTAGTGTGTCCCTAAGAGTGGTAGCCCTTCTAGTATTTGGCATGTGCGCCTGTTGTGCAAAGCAGAAAAGATTTGCATATAAACACAAAAATAAACACAGCAGACATCCTGGAGACAATACAACACTGGAAAACTAAAACAGAGAGCAGACCTTTGTAACGGTCTTTTTAATTACAGTAAACCCACATTCACTTTACTGTATATACTTAAACCATCAAGTATTTGAAAATATAGTATATTGAGTAATTCATGGATAATTTATAAAAACAGTAAAAAAGTCCCTTCTCATTAAAAAGAAAGTGAAAAGATGTGGATCTACTACACTGCTACATGCCCTGACCCATCCACCAGGTTTCATGAACATCCCTCGTGAAATTATGGTATAATCCATTAAACAATCAAAGAAATGAGAAGATCAACAGATAGATGAAAATGTAATAAGTTTATTAATATCAGATGACAAAATCAATGGTCATCAATTTAATTCTTTTCTGAGGAGAAAATTGCTGATATTACGTTATGTAACAGGATGCAAAAATTAATGTCAACATGTAAGCCATCTAGCTGCACACACACACACACACACACACACACACAAACACACACACACACACACACACACACACACACACACACACACACACACACACACACACACACACACACACACACACACACACACACACACACACACAAACACACACACACACACCCTTCAGTGTGACAACAGTTTGTGATGCAGAGTGGCGTCTGCTTGTCAAGTTGACAGACTCGCACTGACAAGCACGGTCAGAGAGCTGCAGACAGGGAGGAAAAAACAAAAACTGCTCCAAACCACAACATCAGGACTCTGGTTTTTAGCTGTCGGATGCTGCACCACTTTGATGGTTGAACAACACTAGCTTCTGTGGCTCTCAAACTACCATAAAATCTGGTGGCCTAATCTATTTGAAACACTCTGACCAAAAACAAATCCAATCTAGTCAGTGAGATTAAAGCAAGTTTAGCACATCTATCTTATACTGCATTACATTAAAATATTTAACTTGTGATTGTGAATTGAAATTGAATATGTACTGTGTATGTATATGTGTAATATATGTATATATGTGTATGTAGATGTGTGTGTATATATATATATATATATATATATATATATATATATATATATATATATATATATATATATATACAGTATATATACAGTATATATGCGGGATGTTGCAGTCTGTGACTGCATTGGTTCTAGTTTGCCGATGTTTTTGGTATGTTTCTTTGTTAATAAATAGCATAATTATGAAAAGCTGAAAAACACACACACACACACACACACACACACACACACACACACACACACACACACACATATTTTCTCCTTGCTTCCATTTTCAACGACAAATGAATCACAGAGCTGCACTCCATGAGACCAAATTGTGGCTCATGCCATACTTTGGCTTTGACAGGATTGAAGCATTTGAGGACCTGCAGTGTTGAACCTCAGCCAATCCCCATCACCCCAGTCAACACCCTGTCACTCCACTGCACTATTACACAGCTGACAGGCTGAGAAAGGTAGAGGAGGAGAGGGAGGGTAAGGAGAAGGACAGTGAGCCATCTGGAGTTAAAATAGAAAGAAAATGTGATGGAGTGAGGTGACGACCAAAATAAATGAAAGAGTCAGAGAAGGAGAGAGAAGCATGGAGCACATGAGAGACTGACAGAGAGAGAGGAGTGAAAGCAGAGCGATCAAGACGAGAGAGGATGAAGAACTGTGCAGCTGTGGGAGCATATTAAACAATCACGTCTGTGTCAGCAGCTCAATACGCCGACAGAGGACATCTAGTGTAGTAGAAACACTCAGCCAGAGCAAAAACAACTATTACTGACGTCAAACCCTCGCTCTGGTCTCTCCTGAATGTCTGTTAACACATAGCCAAAAGGTTGGTTGACATAACTCAACCACCTTTGCTTGAAAAACACCCAGATGGAATGACTGAGGGTATTATCAAAGGGTGGTGAGAAACATCAGACGAGCCCTCCGACAAACATCAAATCACAGATCCAGTAACATGAAGTCTGCAGCTCTGAGCATCAGAGCAGCTTCAGCCTCCAGAGAAGCTGATTCATGAGCTGCTCAGTGTGTTTTCATAGCAGTCAGATCTGCTGGGGGTGGCACCCCTCAATGTCAATCACAACGATGGAATCGTCCCCCAACAGGCAACAGGCACCACTAGCGTTACCACAGTGTTAGCCCCTCGCACACACCGTGATGCATCCCGCAGGCACACAGCATCTGTGTGTCGATGTGTGTGTCCAGCCTGTAGAATTCCTCAAAAGCAGATACGACCACACATCGTCCCGATGCTTCGTCCAGATAGAGATGTGTGTTATTATCTTGTATGTGTGTGTGTGTCGTGCATGTCTAGCATGTGCTGAAGGGGGTAGGGCGTCAAGGCAATGCAAGCCTCGAGACAAGAGGATGGTTGCCGTGGAAACCTCAGGCTAAGAGCTCAGCAGCCGGACGATTAAGAGAAAAGAAACGGCGATGGAAGGCAAGAGACAGAGAGAAAGAGCTTATGTGATGAAAAAATACAGGGATGCTATCCAGAGGGCAAGGAGGGAAGACTGGAATGGAGAAGAAGAATTAACTAGAGTAGGAAGGAGGCGAACGCCTAACAAGCTTAGACAGAGAAAAAGACAATGAAAGAGACAATTACTGACACACAGAGAGACAGACGAGACAAGGAGATCACAAAGGAGTGATAAAAAGATTGAGGGAGGGATGGACACCAGGAGGAGGAGAGGAGGGATAAAGTGATGTGGACTCACAGGGAATGGTGCGGAGGTAGAGGTTGTCTCTGATGATCTGCTGGTGGTCGTGGTCCACTGAGCCCTTGGAGAAGCGCAGGTTGAGGTAGTGCCGCAAATCTTTATCAACAACCCCCCCTAAAACAGAGGCAGAAAGGGAGAGATGAGGGCATATTTTGACATTTGTTGGTGACATTTTGTTGGAATGGCATCCAAAATCTTCTTGTTTTTTCTGCTCGGGAATAATAAGGATTGTAAAAAAACAAAAACTTTCACTCCACATTCAAGCAGTCCAGTCAGCCAGAGCAGCTGAGGTCACTGATTTTCAAAATATGTCAAGATGATGTCACTGATTGTAGAAATGGTTTGAGATTTGAAGGGGTTTTATATCCAACAATGAGTTGCAAAAAAATGGAACAAACGGCTTGTAAAAACTCCAGACAGTGAAGAAAAAGACTGATGATGGAGAAATCTAGATATTATTATTAGCAAATATCTTCATACTTGTTAAGCCGCTGCACTGAAACAGTAAACAGACAAGAAAGGAGGAGAAGGACAGACGACAGGCCAACGCAGGCACAAACACCCTGTATGATAATGTCAATAAATAGCTCCCCGGACCAAAAAGCCCCCCCAGAGAAGAGGAAGAGAGCTTCTTCTCCATGCAGCATTTTGTATGCAAGACTATCACATCAACAGCAGAGGAGATAAGGTTACATGCCATGTTTTCATAAATGAGAAGCGTGTCTCCTCACTCATGCATACTCTAGTGACCTCCTGCCAAACTGACTTGACAGCAGCAGGCCCACCGGTTAGATTAATGCAGTCCTCACTCGTCAAAGGGAACACACACATATACTACTAACACGGGTGACGCCGGTTCCTGAAAAAAGAATCATTATGGACTATCATCTATTGTCTGCTGACGCTTTTTTAACCACTATCATTGTAAAAAGCTTCACAATCAGCAATGGAGGGTGAGAGATGGAAAACAAAGGAACATAAGAAGGAATTTGGATCTACAACCTGAAGACAATTTTACGTGTCAGGTAAGTAGCCAGGAACAGGCCATATCATTGAGATGTACACTGATACATGCATATTTGTACATGCACATCAGCACAGACAGAAGTGTGGAGGGAGGTGGAGAGACAGACATGGTGAAGAGAAAGGCAGTGCAGACCAGACACCCAGCAGCAGCCAGCTCAGACGTGGATGGGAACAGCGGTGCTTTTCCTCAGGTACAAATCCACGGACCGCCTGTCCTCCTAGATGTCCTCTAGCCTTGGAACCAACCGCCATACATTTTCTGTCGTCTCTGTGAAACCTCACTGTCCTCTTTCCTGCTTCAGCTTGTCCACTGATGCTCCGGCACACACAGCACCCGGCTACAGCCGATTTTAATTCCAGAGGAGACGGGGATGAGGGGGAAGGGAGATGGAGAGAGACGTGGATAGATGGGGATAGACACCGACTGTCGGGAAGCGAGAGAAGAGAAGGAGATGTGCTAGTGGGAAGCCAGGCTCCCAACAACCTGCCAGCGGATTGGCTGGAGATCTCCCACGATCCTGCAGCAGCCTCTATGTGCTGCTGCTGTTACTGCACTGGAGTGTGTCGTGCACTTCTCATACGGTTAATGTTGGTGTGTGTGTGTGTGTGTGTGTGTGTGTGTGTGTGTGTGTGTGTGTGTGTGTGTGTGTGTGTGTGTGTGTGTGTGTGTGTGTGTGTGTGTGTGTGTGTGTGTGTGTGTGTGTGTGTGTGTGTGTGTGTCAGACACTGAGACATTCTGTGATAGTGGGAAATAAATGTTTATGCTTATGAAAGAATCTGCATGTGCATGTTTGCATTTCTGAGTGTGTGTGTGTGTGTGTGTGTGTGTGTGTGTGTGTGTGTGTGTGTGTGTGTGTGTGTGTGTGTGTGTGTGTGTGTGCGTGTGCGTGTGTGTGTCTGTGTGTCTGTGCACAAGCTTTCACCCAGATGTTTCCTGATGTTCCTTAAATATTTGCCCACCAGATGCTCTCCCTGTTTGACCTTGTGTAAACGTCACAGACTAGAGGAATACTGTGAGAGGCAGCAGCAGCAGCAGCAGCAGATGCCACACTGAGGCTACACACACACTCAAATGCACACGGAGGACTGATGAGCTCACACCTGCAGACACCAGCGAGGACGCCTTGAGCGCGGTCTTCGGTAAGGTTCGTTCTGAAATCAAGGAATAACCAAACACGGACACAAAAACACATGCTCCTGACATGAACGTTCCGCTGCAGGCAGAGCCGTGAGGAGGAGGACGGCCTGTTTGATCCACTTCTGTTAGTTCGACTCTTCAAATAGGAACATTTAGCAACCTTGGAGATAACCTTCTTTTGTGGCTGGCTGCTTGAGCGAAGCAGGAAACATTCTGGCAAAGATCATTTTATAGATTTCTGAAGCTGCCCCCCTCCCCCCCGCCAGGGCGGCCCCCACCTGATTAATCAGCACACGGCAGTGGAGCATCTCCTCTGTGGGCCCGTCTGGTGGATTTATGTGTTCACTGTCTGTGGCTGCTGCTGAGCTACCTGTGCTCCTGTTGAGTGTTTAGCATGTTGCTTGGATGAGTCCATATAATGAAAAACAATCTGTAGCCATAAAGGGGATTAAATTGTTCTGGTAATTACGCGTAAAACAATAAATATTATTTGATCAAAGACAGTCTTAAAGTTGAGAAGAAATCTCTTTATGGAGGCATACATGGATGGCTGGTGGCATACATAACATAAACTGGAGTCTTTGTTGCTTAGGAACAAAGCAGACAGTAGAATTACTTGTGGTGCTGTTAATAAAGCATAACTATATTGGTGAGCAGCAATGTACTTAAATTCAAAAACTTAATCCAAGACATCTCCTGTGATTCGTTTTACGACAAAACAAAAGGGGAATAAAGCGGTGACAAAAAACAGGTCCTGAGGAGATAATGTAGCTGCAGCTCTCTGTTATGTATTTTAGGGCCTATGTTACCACAATACACCCAGGTCAGCACATTTTTATGTGCACTGTTGTGGGACATTATGGTGTTACAAACCAATGTACAACAGACAGGGAACTGATCCTGACAAAAAGCCTCACTAAAGCAACTTTGCTAGCACAAATGAGAACACAGAAAACGCCAAATAAACCCATTTTTACCACCTGCTGAGAGTCATGTAGTACAATAAACAGGAAAGACATGGCGTCCTTTGAAATGAGGCAATTTCACTCACAAAAGAAATGAATTCTGTAAACTGCAGTTTCAATTTCATGTGAGAGAAAAAGCAACTTTTTCAAAATTATTTTTTTGAAAAATGTGTTGGGTTATGCTTTAGAAATTCCTCTATCCCCCCTCCTCATTTCCTTCATGGGGAGAGACCATTTGGGATAAGAAATCTGTCAATGAGTATACAGGTTTAGTTAGTTTTTTTGGTTTACAGTTTGCCTCGTTTTCCAGGAACCACACACAATTAAGGAATTCCGCGATTGAACAACGAACTATTTATCTTATTATTCACGGTAATTTAAATGTTTATGAACCCTCCCCACACTGATATTGAACATCCCTTATCTGTATTACCTTTTCCAACACTCTTATCGACTGCTTGAAGCACTCATGTAAATCTGAAACCCACAGAACATAGTGCACTTCCGCATGCCGTCAGCCAATAGAATGCACGTAAGATATCACGTGACTGCCAACCAAAAATCCGCGATGAGGTGAAGTCGCGAGCATTGATGCGCGAATGTGCAAGGGCGCACTGTATTTGCCCACAAACACACTTGGTGATCAATTTAATTTTGATAAAGTGGCTTTTCTGCTTGAGCAGTGACCACATGTTCACGTTGGATCACCACCGCCTGCTGTGACAACGTACGTTTGTATCAGAACAACCAACAGCCTCATTCTTCTAATGCATCATTGAGATAAGAGCCAGGGATTGATTTTACTTAAGGTTGCTTTCAGAAACAAGCAGAAACAATCTGACATGTTACTTGTTGCCATGGTTCTAGTATTGTATATGAGGAGAAGCGCCAATAATGCCTCCATTCACCTCTGAGGATCTGCATTTTGTCCTCATAAATCACTAACTCTTCTTTCATCACCTGCATGCAGAAATAACATACCAGAAAATATTTTTTTCAATTTACCTTTTAATGTATTACAGTTTCTCGAAACTGAAATGCAGAATTGATTGAATTGAAGTCAAAGTTGATTCTGGATTAATATTTTCACATATTTACATTCTTAAATAACTGTTGGCGGTCATATTTAGCTCGGTAGACAGAGCATGCGCCCTACGCCGAACACCTTCACAGGAGTGTTGTTTATCTTTCCATCTTTGCAAAGCTATTTATGGATAAACAGTGGGAGAACATTAGAACTGCAGGATAGCAGGCATACTAATAAATCATTCCTCCAGGCAGAACAGAAATTCTTAATCCTGCCTTCAGCCCTTTAGCAAGTCAAGAAAGGGACACCAGTGGCCGGAGGTCTCGTCACTAGTATGGAAACCATAAACTAATGACAAAGCAGGCCTTCCTTCATCACAACAGAATGCAGGGTTCACCGGCGTCTCATCTGCCTCACATTTATCTCCGCTGTTCCATTTTTACAACACATTGATAGATTTTCTTGTTTTTACTCCCACACATAGGTAAGATTGCCGTTTATTGATTGTTGTTTAATGGGACTGAAACTGGGTTTCTATTTGTCCTGCATCTCATTTTACCATTTCTTTTTTTTTTTACGATTACATTTTCTTATATCCGTTTCGTACATTTTAACTACGGATCTTTGCTATTTGGTGTCATCAACGCTTTTTTGTCAGGTTAATGCCTGGCTTATTAATGCAATTAAAATTTCTGGAAGTGTAATCATTATTTATTTACGCATCTATTATAAAAAAAAAGTCAAACAGTTGTGAAAATTTCCATTACAACTCATAGGTGATGTTTAGGTGTGTTTGGGTGAGTCTAAAACACCCCTAAACATCACCTACGAACGAAGTTTAAGGGTGTTCTTGAAGTCTCATCTTTAAGAAACTAAAACCAATTTTTTTTTAACTATTAGCTTATTTTATCTGTAGTACATTGAAATGTTTTCTAAATGAATAAAATGTATCATTGTTATCCGCTGTACTTGAAAAGACCAAAGCAAAAAAAGGTGAAATAGTTTATTTTATTCTGAATATCTTAACTGACATATTGTTAGTGGTCTGAAGACTTCAGTCTCCCTGCTTGGGAGCAACGATGCTCTCCATGAGATCAATTATGTTGTTTGTAAATTTGACGCCTATTTTTTTTTAACCAGCCTACTTGTCAACCAACTTTCGACTGTAACCAGTTAAACATCTCGTAACTGCACTGACAGATAATTCCATTTGTATTTAGCCTTGTTCTCCACATACCGAGTGTTTATTTGTAGTTTTCTATCCTCTTGCAGGGCACTGACTTGTTACATTCCATGGCTAATATGCAGCACATATTCCAAAGCCCTACTCTCTCCTAACAAGGCAGGATTGAATGCATTGCATTATTTGTGTGCTGGGCGACGTGAGACAAGTGTGTGTGGGGGAGGGGGGTGCAGATATATGTAGAATCCAACAGGAGCCATTTGGGTTGATTGGGGACAACATAATTAGGCTTGACATACCCACTTCCCCAGGAGGTAGCGAGAGGAGAGGGGAGCACAATCACATTTAGTCTCTCCTGACAAAGTTTCACTGCTCAACCCTTAAGTGCAAACAACCATTCAGTCACGGGTCAGCAACGCATGCCAACATGCAAATTAAGACCCCTACCGTACATGTACACGCAAACAAAAGACAGCATGTTCATGCATACATGCAAATGAAGCCATGCAAAATGGGATGGAATGGATGCTGCAGCAGCCCGTGTATTTAACTGGACAATCAAATCTTCTCTTGAAGCGATTCCAGCGTTTCTTGATCAACACAGACAAACACTTCCTCCATCTCCCAACTAAAGCTGACTTGAACCGTCAACAAACACCTGATGGAATCCAAGTCACACAGACACACACACACCATTGAGTAAACAGTGTTAGGACAGTTCAAGACCCGGCTTTGGGCTGGTGCTGCTCAAGTGCTTAGCAAGGAGAACAAAACTCTTGGTGATCGATAGCTTGCCCACACTCCTACACGAGGTCACGGGCTACAGGACTACAGAACTCCAGGGCTGGAGTCAGCAGCAGCACCTCTGAACACACACACACACACACACACACACACACACACACACACACACACGCACAAAAGAATTTGTGTTGAAATGCTTCCTCAGGCAAATTTCTGCTGAAGCTACCAAGCATCATTACCTCTCACCCCGAACGCTCTCCTGCACAAACACAGTATCTTCAGTAAATATTGCCAGAGTAACCACAATGCTAGATGCTGACTGACATGTTCTGTAATGTAGTACCTCCAACTAACTCCATTGTTTCTTTTCCCTTTTTAATGGGGAAAAACTTAAAAAGTCAAATGTAATAGACTTTCTTCTCGGCAGATGATTAAAAGGACAAGCACAGGCGTAAATAATAATCTATTAATATTACCCAGCATACCTGATGGGGCCATCCCAAATGTTGTTAACGCCTTCATTGTCAAAGTCAGAATGCAAGAATGGGCTCAGAGCTGATCCCTGATCCCTTCCTATTTAAACCATGATAGAAAAGCTTGAACCATGCTCCTAAACTTCTAGCCTTGCTAACTTTCCACCTGGTCTGCTGGACACACAGTATGTCTACCTTCCTCCTCTGCATCATGTCAACCAACTTTTTCTGTCATAGTTCCAACATTCAGCGTCCCTACTCTCAGTCCTATACTCTTGGCATTCCTCTTCTCCCTCTTCCTCCAAACACACTTTCCTCCTCTCCTTCTTCGACCAACAGTAATCCAATTTCCAGCGGCACCCTGTAGGTCAACAGCGCCGATGGCGGTCGTTGTTAACCCGGGTCTCGACCGATCCGGTATGGAAGTCATAGGTTTGATTCACATCTTTGATTTGGCAAAAGTTTTACGTCGGATGTCCTTCCTGACGCAACCCTCTGTATTTATCCGGGCTTGAGACCGGCACAATAAGACACTGGCTTGTGTCCTCTTGTAGCTCCATTATCATTTTTAACTACACTGCTTCTTGTCTGATTTTGATTGATTTTTCTAGACCTGTTTTCTTCCCTTACCTTAATGAATCGGTGCGACAGTGGACATTTTGACATGTCATAACAGGAAGCTCGCAGGTGTATTAATGATTGCTGCATTCCAGGAGGTGCTGCTGGTTAAAGCTCCCTGCTACCAGTTTCCAATGCAGCTAGGTCATTATTACTGTTCCATCTAAGTTGTCCTCCAGTGACAAAGCAAAGTATCTACGACTAGTCGACCACATTCTATCTAAACAAACATGCATATTGTTGTACCTGTGCTTATTTCATTTGAACTTGTTCCTTAATGTCATTTTTATAAAGATCTAATCTGTTCAATTTCCCCAAACTCACTCAAATCCCACTTTGTTTTGTCTTTTTTTCTCTCTCACCCAGCATGATTGTAATGTCTGTCCCTCTTCATCTTCTCATCCACCTCTCCAAGATCCCCTGACCTGATCTAGGATAATTCTCTGTGTGTTACAGTCCCAATTATGCCTCAGCTGGTCTCAGATTGTGTATGTGTGTGTGTGTGTGTGTGTGTGTGTGTGTGTGTGTGTGTGTGTGTGTGTGTGTGTGTGTGTGTGTGTGTGTGTGTGTGTGTGTGTGTGTGCGTGCGTGAGTGAGTGAGTGAGTGAGTGAGTGAGTGAGTGAGTGAGTGAGACTGTAGATAGTTGATGAATTACTGAATACACACTGACTTTCTAAACGTTTGTGAAGGTGATTTAGTTGTGTATGAGGTATCTGTTTCCAGTCGTCCTAATAGAATTATTACAGCAGGCAGGAGGGTCCATTATTAATAGTAAATGTCAAAGCCTCTTCTAAAGGTCTTAATATTGATCACTCCGTATCCTCAGACTAGTCTTAATGACCATCTTCCTCTATGACTTTCTCTGGAGCGTCGCACCCCAGACCAGAAACAAGTTTATGGCATCTGAGTCGTGCTAAAGGGAAACAAGCCCAGTCTAAAAAATATCTTAAAGGCTAAAAAGGGGACACTGAGGAAAGCGGGGCCTAATAATCCTCCTGCCATCATACTTAAATGTTGAGCACAATAATCCCCTGTCTCTCCTGGCTTTGCACGTCCATGCTCATTAATGTTCTTGTGCATATGGTGGCTCCTGTTTTAAATGTGGCTGAATGGAGATGTTAGTCACTCCTGATTGGGCACCTCCCCTCAATCTCCTCCTCACACTCTATAAGGAACAACAAGCAGGGTGCATCTTAATGAGTATTAAAACAGCAGCCTGACAGGGAGCAGCAGCAGAGGAGGGTGGATGGAGGAAACCTTGCAGGAATGGTAAGGCTTTGTGTGGAACGGGACAATCTGTTATCTGCTCCCAAACAGTGGGAAGTTGACTAACTCACAGAGAGAAAATGGAGAGATGGTGAGCGATGGAGCCTTAGAGGCATCAGAAAGAAGTAAACTCATTGGTCTGAGGGGCAGAAGGGTCATTAAACTGGGGGCTAAAACCAGCAGGGTATTCCCAGTCTATAAAAAAATAAATAATTGTGGTTATGGCGAGAAGAAGGCCGCCCTCTAAGCATCATAATGATTCTCCTCTCCAATGCTTCATTTGTCTGCTTTGGGCTGATAGTCTAATAAAGCCTGTCTGTAGGGGCCCCTCATACCACTAAATCCAAAGCTGAATGAATTCAATTTAGCTCAACTTTACTGCCTGATTGCTCCTTTCTTTTTCTCATTGGATTTTGGGATGAACTATGTGTACAGGAGCATTGTTGCTCCAACAGTACACACACTGGACATGAAGCCAGAAATAACAGCCATAATTCATGTGTTAACAAGTCATTTTATTTTGTTCCCTCTGTCTTCATATGTAATGCATTGCTCCTCAACATCTTAACCTTGAAACTTCATGTTAATTATAATCAAATACATACAGCATCTTGATCCGACATTAAAAAAAAAAGGTGCACCAGTGTTAGCAACAGTTACTACAGTAGAACACATGTGAGCAGCATTCCAGAATCCACTGTGTTTTGATGGAGCAGGTGTCTCTGAACAAACATGCAAGAATCACCTGGTTTGTGAAGGCACTTCATTCAGAGAGTTTCCTCTCGGGAAAATGAACAGAAAAACATTACATTTAAGCAAAACAGCATAGCACAAACATGTATGTACCACACATCATCCTGTCCCTGCATGTAATAAACGCTGTCATACAGCAACACAAACACACAATGCAGCATGAATCCAGATGGGCTGAGAATGATGCTCATATAATTAGAGTCACCACACACAGTCGTCACGGTTACACAGCACACTATTTAATATTTAACCACACTGATCTGTAATATATACGGCAGTATATTTGGAGTTGGACACCTGATCTTGTCTTTGCAGTGAGGGATTCTGTATCAGATCAAAAGGTCAAAAGGAAACTTCAGGACTACTGGTTAGGGATCTACTGCCCTCTACTGTTAGGAACTATGAACTGCACAAATGAAATGCTATTGAATGCAAATAAAACAGAAAAAAATCCACTGAGGTTTCTGCTTGTATCTGCAATGAAAAATTGAATGTAAGTAGAGAACCTAACAGATAGACCTGAATCAATCTTTTCTCTCAAATGATTCAATACAGCGCTTATCATATAAGGTACAATGAGAAATCAGACATAAATTACTATCTATTTTCCTCACAAAACAATCAAAAGAAAAGCTGGCATATATAAAAAGTATGCGAGGAGTTTCAAACAGTTAAGACATAAATATGTAAAATGGCTTTAACTCAGCATGGTGATGATGATACTATCCTGTGTATATGCTTTGGCTCCGATCCAACACATTCAGCATAGGAATGCTGTTGAGCCTATTTAGACTGTCAGAACATTGTTGGTATCTGTCCACCAGCTCCAGTGCAGCAGCTGGAGCAGCTACTGAAACCATCTTTTATAATCCTTCTCACTCAGATCTGAAACCCACAGAAAAGCCACCAGATTAGCAAAACTGGCTAATCTACTCTGTGTCAATGAATGAAAACAATCCGCTGCCCTCTGTGCTGCCATGCCTGACTGAATGTGGCTCTGCCGGACTGGTATTGAGGGGTCTCTTGTTTCAGAAGAGACCAGCGCTATTGTTGCACACAGAAAGTTAGCTACAGTTCAGACCTTATGTCTTATTGTGTTTTTCAATGTTTTGGCTGCATGTGTGCAGCCTCCCAACAACAGACAGGCCGCTGGGGTAAAACTGTAACCAAGTCCAATTAATTTAAAATTGCTTGACTCATTTTTAAGTGAAAGAAACTCTTAAATTGGTTGCACATCTATATGTTAGGTAGGTTTTGTGGTAATTTTCAATATAATTGGTTTGATCACGCTTTACCGATTTTTTAAGTAGTCCTGAATCTGACAAAATATTTTTGGAGAACATTCTGTATGTATGTCATGGTAGGATTCACATGACGCAATATTACCCATGAAAAAACAGAGAATAAACACAGTGGGACCTTTAAATTCTTTTTAGAGTCAAGTGCTGTACTTAAATATAAATATGAAACCATGAAAGAAAACATATATTAGTTATGTTATTTATGTTCCAAAACTGACCGGATAGTGGCTTTACAGGGTCACATGATGTGATAATAAGTAAAAGAAGTTCAAGGAATACACTTTTGCCTGTAGTAACTTCTCTGTATTTTTCTTGGAGACTTGAAAACACAAGTCTGTATTGTAGCATTAGTTGTTGTGTTGAGATCCACAGATTTAACTGGTAAACATTATTCTGGCCAACATCAAATTTTAAAATGAGATCATTTTCACAAACTTTTCTGTTTCAACATCTGAAATATCTTGGTGACATTTTTCATTACATATGGGGCTTCAAAATTTGCGCACTATGTTTGATTACATTTTACAAAACATCCCAACTTTTTTTGGAAATTGAGTTCTAAGTAAAGGATTAAGCCCTACAGTGAATACAAGTAAGCAATATCTCTGCACTGATCCATTATATTTTCAATGCTTTAAACACCAATTTGTGCAAAGCTTAAGTATCTGAACCGATTAAAGGACTTTTAACAAGCTCAGCTCCTCTCCATAGCTCTCAGCTGATCGGATGATTCAGGAGGATTGATTATGCCTTTTTACATGAAACAGTGGCATTTTTAGACAAAGCAGACAGTCTAAAATAGACACAAAATAGGACTGGAAAAAGTGATGTCATAGTATTTGGTTTAAGTACAAATCAAAAGATGAAGGCACATGAACACCAACACATGGACATAGAGAAAAGAACAGAGAGGCAGCTGTAGAGTACTACTGCTATCACAAACATGTGTTCCGAGTTGTTTTTGATAGACTTCTGTCCAGCTATCACTCCAACACACACATACACAAACACACACCCACACACACTTAGCCATCATGAATAATCATAACAGTGTGAGTTGTAGCTCAGCCAAATGAAATGATTTTGATGGTAACATCCTACTTCTAATATGTAGCCTGTTTTTGCCCACATTATATCATACAGTCATATCACCATGGTAATCTATCACTGTGCTGTTATTCTAGAAAAGCCTAAGCACAAAACCTCCACTTCAGTCACAGGGCATAACAGACAATCACACACACAACCATTCCAAAAAGAAGGAAAGGATCATGGCTATAAAGTTGGATCCTATTTTGACTTAGAAGATATGAAAGCTGTTTCAGAAAACTCGTTTTTAATCGTGTTCTCAGATATGCAAACGACGTTCCTAGCCACATTTAGCAGCAGCCCTCAGTGTGTCCAGAGCGAGGAGAATTACACTGACCTAATTCACTTAACTGGACCAGTTAGATATTTGGTCATTGGCTGACTGAGCTCGAGTTTGATCCTCTGAGCTGAGTTCCAACAGCTTTTGGTCTCAATAAAATCCTCCTCTGCCTCTGACAGAACTCATCTCTCTGAGTTATTATTACCAACAGAGCAGACAGGATGTTATTCACCGATTCTTCAAGCTTCTCATCAACAAAGTGATGTGAGCAGAGAAGCAGCCCAACTTCTCTCCCTCTGCTCCATCTGTCCATCCATACTACACCCACATTAAGAGGACTGGTAATACTTGGTTTAACCTGTCCAGCAATGACATTGTGATGCAACGTATTTGTTTTATATGACACAGGCAGTGTGTAATAGCTCTATCTGGACAATAAACCTGATGACCTTCTGATGACATGTTGAGGATAAGACAGACAAGAGGCAACGAGCAACAAACTCAAAGAATAAAATTAGTCAAATATTTTCAAATTGTGAGCTAACAGAAGGTGTAGGAGCCGCTTACACTCTAATAAGAGAAATGGATCAACAACAGTCGCACTAAATAACCATCTATTACTGAAAAGGAGGAAATTAATGGATTCTACTGAGTTCAGCTGCAGCTGTTCAGCAAGCTAGATTACCAGCCTACCCCAATTTACTGTACTTCCTTAGGGAGGTGACCAACAAGAATTTTGGAGAAATGCAGATTACATACAAAAAAACGGGGTGTAACTTGGTTAGGGTTAGGGTTATTGTAATTTGAAAACGAGAAACTTTGGCCCTTTTTTTGGATAACTTTCCCATTAAAATGTGTGCTATAGCATTATCATACTCCTGAATGGTTCAACCTTTCTAATGACAAGTATATACGTATTAAAATATATAATTCCACTCACTGATTGATCAAATCTGTTTTTGGAATGAAAAAAAGAATATAAACAATTTAAAATGTGAATAGTAATGAAATACATTCTGATGACGAGCAGCATTAGCTTCAGAATCTTACAATGTCCTCATAGTCAAAAATTCTAAGAGAAAACCACAGTCATCAGATTCCAGCCATCTTCCAGGATTTAGCCTGAGCTATGATAGATCGAGGGGATTCATCTCAGCTATTATCGACAATTGTGAGCTATAAAAATGTTTGTTTAAATCATTCTGAGATCAAATGCAAACAATCTGCCTCCCTTATTATTGTAAATTGCATTGTACTGTAGTTCTATCGTGAGAAACCTGACATTACCAGTTTGGCAAAGCCCATCAGTGAGAGACAAGAACATTTTATTTTTCAGATTACATTGTTGTATAGGGGGCTTCCTAACCCGGCCTATTTAGGTTTTGGCCAAGAACTGTGTGATAGAAGCTGACTGTGCTCTACTTAGATCATAAAAGAATGGTTAACATTTTGAATCCATGTTGTTTTTTACATGTTGGCCTAATAAACCTGAATGGATGAAATGTCCTGAGGTATATCCCTCTCTGAAGGGAAAAACACAACATTCCGAGAAGAAAAATGCATTTGCAACAGCAATATCAACAAGCAGTGACATTTATGACTAAGTCTTCAATTTGTAATCCACAGCTGTAAGTACAAAGGTAGGGAAAGCAGCATTTCATATAATCTGTTTCTTCTTCTTCAGGGCATTATGCATATTTGTTTTGGATCCAGCCTGGAATGATGTCCCTGATTTACTCCAAAAATAGTTGACATTAAAATTATTTATATCTCTGTATTTGTGCCACAGCTATTTATGACAAAAGATGAATGCCAATTAAAGGAAACTAAAAAGGGAGCTGGGTTATTCACAGGCTGATGCATATTTAATTCTAATAAATCTGTTTCTGCTTTTCCCTTCTTTCACTAAAATTTGGGTAGAAACGGGAAAAACATAAGCATATTAAAATGGACTTTTATTTGTTCATTATGAAATAATAATTCTTGAATACTGTGGGGTAAACTGAAAAGCTTTATCTGTTTTAATTGACAAAAGGCTATCATTGACTCCATGTTGTGGTTCATGACAAGTTGGCACAAAAAGTCCCAAGGGAAGCCCTTTTGAAAACCTAATAATTTAGATTTTAAAGACAAGCCTGTCAGAGACAATCAGAGAAAACATCAGCGATTGAATCTGTTGTTTCCAAAAGTGTGTTTTTTTCCCACCTTCCCTACAGTCTTCTCCTTAAACTCCATCTCCTTTTCTCACTTGCACACACACTCATATTCACACTTCCTTCCTCTCCATACTGTTTTAACACCTCTTGGCAGTTATGATCTTCGTTGCACTTTTAGAAATCTGCCTGGCTAATCCAAACAGCCGGTTGCCTTCACTCCTGCTTGGTGCTGATGGTGAAATGAACATGGAGGAGCCATGTGTATTAGATAATTGGGCGCAGATGAACACAGCAAAAGACTCATCCGCAAACAAGCGTTGGAACAAAAATCTCTAACAACACGTTTTTATTAGTGTAAATATGTTGGAAGTATCATTATTATTAATGTTCAGAAAACGCTGTTTTGAAACAAAAATAACAACAGTTCTTCACAATTGTGTCTTTGACTCTAGGTTCTCTATCCCAGTGACTCACCCTGTATGAAAAGACCAGGTGTTACTTAAACCATTCCAGAATCAAAGGCTCTATTGACAGGTAAGTGTGCACTTACAGCCAAAATGCACAACACCACAACAAAAGATCTACAGCAGCTTGATGAAATTCAGAAAACCTTCACTGTTTGCATTCTGTCTTTTTACCTAACAGTGTGAAAAAATTTCTTTTTACTGCTGATTGTAACATTTCTGACATGTCTGATCAAGCTTTTTGGCTTGGTTTTCTCTTTGAAATGAACATAATTTTATGTTGAAATTAGTGAAGTTTTATTTCAGGCTAATTCATTTACATGACAACCAGAGATGTTTGAAATAGCTGAAAACACACACACCTACACACACATACACACGGCCCTCTTGTGAGACACAGTCAAAGCATGATTCCTTCCTTTCAATTCTACAATAATTTAAAAGGTTAAAATAATGCCAATAAATTAACATTTGACACTTGGAAAACAATAAATGTGGAAAAAAACCTAAATTATTTTATTGCAGTTCATTAAGGGTATATAAGTTAATGAAAGGGACTTTAAATCTACTACAGTACTGCTCTAAATTGAGTAATGTATCATAACCATTAATCATTACCATTAGTAAAAAAAATAAAGCCATTGTGTAACTTATTTCCATTTAAATGGTTTAAATCCTAATCGATAGCTATGATCAGGACTGATGTTAGTTAAAATATAGCTGCATGAAATGGAGAATGATTTAATACATTATGACTTAATGGCTTCAAAGGTTCAGTCATTACTCTGCAAAGCAAAACACTGCACCATGATCGACTGATCAATAGATTCAATAGGTAGTGAGATAACTCTTCACTGTGGTAATAGTATAAGCAGTACCACAGATTCAGCGTCGTTGCTGCAGTAAAAAATGTAGAGACAGGATGCAGCGTTCTGACCTGTGTGTGTTACATGTGTGTGTTCCCTCAACCCGATGATTAGTGTGGGTGTAAGACGTGGTCAGGGAAGAATAAAGCTGGAGGCTCGCTGTAGTGACCTACCATCCTCACTGTCTGTGCTGTGCTTCAGGGACAGACTAGGGTTCTACCTGACTGAAAACACTCACCACATTGTTAGAGTGTGTGCACGTTTGCGTCGGCAGTCAGATATGATTGTGTGTGTTTGTGGTCTCTGAAAAACGCAGTTTCTGGATGATTCCCCAGCAGGCTGAGAGTACATCAGCAACTGTCTGCAAGCACGCGGCCATAAATACACTCCAGTCTCCACTGAATGGAAGTCAAATAGCAAAATGACAGCAAGTAAGACAGAGAAATGGAGGGTATGAGAACAAAGGCTATACAGTGAAGGGGACAACAAGCTGAGCACAAACAGCAGAGAGCTCAAGGACGTTCTCCACTAAGAAACACCACATTCAGCTGGAGAACGGTGTGAGACGGTGTAGTTCAATAAACAGATAGACTCATGTTTAAATGGATAAGAGAGGAAATAGACCTGTCTGAGATGTATACACATTAGCATTTAACCCTCACACATCACAATCCAGTGGCATCATTTTGCTCTGTCAGCAGTTATAACTCAATAATCAATCAGACTGACACAACCCCAGAGCAGCCAGGAGAACAGTGTGAAGACAAATCCTATAACAGCAAAGTCTGCAATGTCCAAAAATAAAAACTTATTTAATTCTGGCTTTTCTCATGTCCCAGATTCTGGCCACTGTAATGCTCATTTCATGGGTGACAACGCAGGCCTTTCAGATGATTATTAGAACTTAAACTGAGCCTTGGAGGACATTCTCTGCTGTTACTCCAATCTAGTGTTCTAGTCCCACACACGCACACCCGGTCTTCTTTTGCACCGGCTGACAGAAACAGGTCACTCAGTCAAGACTGTTGTCATGAATTCACTTTGACCGCCCAGATCTAAGAAACACTAAAACAAGCCTGGAGCATCAGACAAAAAACACTGTATCAAGGAATGATTAAAAACATTCACCGTGAATGCTAAAACCATCCATCCATTGACGATGGGTAGGTCAGAAGGTCATCAGAACCAGTCACACTTGTGAGCAGGTACGAGTAACTGTGTGTGTGTATGTGTGTGTGTGTGTGTGTGTGTGTGTGTGTATGTGTGTGTATGTGTGTGTGTGTGTGTGTGTGTGTGTGTGTGTGTGTGTGTGTGTGTGTGTGTGTGTGTGTGTGTGTGTACAGTAAAGACCGTTTTATAAAGAACGCAAAGGAAAGATAATGCCTGACTTGAATTATTCATCTATATAAAGTAATTCTAGCAAGTTCAGATAGTCAACATAATTGCAACAGCAGGCAGCGCAGTCCAAGTAGTCGAGCACAGATCACATCGATCCCCCTGACGCAAAGAGCAGAAGTTCAGGAATAGCAGCTCCGTTGATGTCGCTGAAACATCAAGAATGCAAACATATACTAATGATTGATAACAGAAAGTAAAATTATGGGTCACATGACTTCTGTAATCTGGCTAGAGGGATTCGTGTTAGTCACGTGATCTGAACGTGTGACGCGCTGGGGGTTCAAAAGCATCCAGAAACTCCACACGTCTTTCGTCTTCTCATCTCTGGTCTCACCGTCTATTTGTGTCGGGGCTAAATGGATAATCATTTAATCATGAACACATTTAATACTACAATACCATATTATTTTAATTATACTAATTTAATTTTGCGATCAAATCCAACATGCAAAAATAAGAACCTGCGTAAGTCTGGTTTATGTGGTAAATTTTGTTTGTTTTTTGTTGTTGTTGTTGTTTTTTGGGGAGGGGGGCAGCCCTTGTCTAACAGTTGTTAGGTCTATTTTTCAGCAGTACGTAGCCATAATCCCAGCACACTCTGGACCGGCAGCAGCAGACACTGTGTGTCCGTCTGCCACTCACTCCACAGCAGCAGGAAAACACGCACCTCACCCGCGGCGCAGGCCTGCCTGCTGGAACCAGCCCCGTCCCTGACCAAAAACCAGTAGGAGCCCGCAGGCTGTGGCGTGACGACTGAACGGACACACCCCCTCCGGGTCGTGGAACCGAACCAGCGACACGCACTGATCGGAGGAGATCCGATCAGTGCGGTCTGGCTCCTGATCCTGGGGGGGGGGGGGGGGACTCGAACCTACATGCATCATGACCAACATCCAGGCCGCGCCAACCGAAACCCACGGCGCACGGCGTCCCCCTGGTCAGTCTAGACTGACAGATGACTGCACACATAACATCTTCATCAACCCAGACACACCAACACACACACCAACACACAGTCCTCCCCCCTCTCCACAGGAGCGTGCGCTCCGGCCCCTCTCGTGTATTTTACCTTGTTTGACACACTTGAGGCGGACCGGGTCTTTACAGTGTTTAATCACGGCCAGCACGTCCCGGGTGGTGAGCCCGGCCACCGGCATGTTGTTCACCTCCAGCAGCAGCTCATCCTGAGCCAGCTTTCCACTCTGGATCTGTCCTTTCCCTTGCCTCACTTCGCCGAGGTAGGGGAACTGGCCGTTCTCCGCGCCCCCCTTCAGCTCGAACGCCAGCTCCGCTTCCTTTCCTCGGGTGATCACCGCTTCGTGGACTTTGTTTGTCCAGTGATTTTTCTTTTTGAGGCTCTTAGACATCGTTAGGGCGAGTTACACACCGCGAGCAGGTCCATAGAAAAGCTTCCTACCGTCTCATCCCTGCCTTCACGCGAGCGGCTGCGGCTTCAAGGCGCCCGTGGCTCCATCACCAGCGGTGCACGCCACTCGCGGTATCCGCTACGCGAGTCGCGGGACTCGGGCTGAGGGCTGCAGCACAGCACGGCGGCGGGTGAAATAAATATTTCTCTTACAGACACAGACTGGAGAGATAGATACTGGTGGATGACCCGGATGTGAAGCCTGAAGGAGGGGAGAGAAGAATGGTTCTGGTTCGGCGTCAAAGGATGGAGAGGAGGGGAAGTAAACACGAGAGGCGCTTCACTCCCACTGCTGTCAGCGGCGCTTCCACAGACGCGCCGTTATCACACACAGGCAATGACGAACGACACTTTACGTTACAGTCCATGCAGGCAGCATCCAGTGCTGTTTACCAGCAACCATGTTTGGAGTTCGCAGCCTGGTATGAAACATATTTAAATAACAGATTTTTTTTTTGTACAAAGACTTTCAGTGAGAATGGTACTTTTTAAAATAATAATAAACATACTATTAAGAATATTATTTCCCCAGAGCTGAGAGAGCTGGACGTAGTGTGCATCTGCCCCGGGGCTCCGGGCCCTCTGAGGGCTCCAGAGGCTCTACTTTCACAATGTGGTTCGACAATTACTGCAGATTAAATGCAGATTTTGTTTCTTCAGCATGGATCATCTATGGCTCATTAAATACTGAAATGATATAGGAGGCCTAAGGCAACATCCACATGTCTAGGAAAAATTTCAGCCTTTAATATTTTAGTTTTTGTGTCTGCTTACTTGATTTTTTAATGACATCTGTGCTCAATCCATGCACAGTTCACAGAGTAACGCCAGAAAAACAAAAGAACATTTTTTTGGATTAAGTTCAGTGTCATTTTTCATTCTTTGAATATTAATGATGTGGTGCAGAGCTGTCTATTTCATAACAGTTTAAACAGGAATGCTTGGCTACATGCAGAGGGGTTTGGAACCCACAACTCAATGACGTCATTTGTTGCCCAAGAGAGTTAATCTGGTTCTGTTTACAATTTTGCTTTGCTGGCTCTTTTCTCCATGTAATAGACAGTAGCATATGCAGCACTATCAGTACAGGGTTACAGCCTTAACACCAGTGCCTACATGCATGACAAGTTCCTGGAACTCTAATGGTTAACTCACCTTTACTCTTCCGTGGTCATGGATCACTGGACTGTGATATCTGGTGGAGGCGGATACCAGAACTCATCACCTGATTCAGGAGATTACTGTGTGGCTGTATGAGTAGTCAGGAACTCGTCCAGTGACTCATTTCCAGCATCTGTTCTTCTGGTATTAAATTTCCTCTCTTTACATCCGTTACATAATTGCTATGGTGACACAAATTCAAGTCCAACAGAAAATGACAAATCCTTTTGTTGCCATTACTTTTTTATAGCAGCATGGCTTTCCAAAGTGGGTGAAGTAAAGTTTCATTCAATATTCATCACATATGTCAAAAGCTACTCCTCAAATTCTACTGAGGATGACAGTCCCTCTTACTTACTGACACTCTCAGGGGTCTGCGTTTCCAGGACATGTATGTGGCTTTGTAATGTGAGTATCCTCCCTACAAAACAACATTACTGTACACAAGCCTTCTGCGCACTGGCAACCAGTAAATAATAGATGACGACCGGTGGATTCACTTTGAGTGTCATTTTATTTATTTCACTTTCTTGGCATTTAGGTCATGCTATACGCTCTGGTCATAGCAGATGCTTTGGGCACTAAATCTAAGCAGATGATGCGCAGTCTTGTTGATTATTAAAGACTAACCAATGCTAGTGGAAAGCAAGTATTGGTATTACTCTGAAAACTGGCTGGATTAAGAGATTATACACCCTGAGGGGAAATGAATGCCTGCTGTCTTTTATATATGACCCTGCTGGAGGATGTCAGAACTGCAGTTTCAAAGGGCCTGCAGGACCTTTGCATAGATCAGGCTTGATGTATTTCATGCTGAGGATGATTTAGAGCCCGCGGATTTTCACTCCAACTCCATCTCGTTTAAAATAACTGGTGCTCTAATCCCTGAAATCCATTGATGCCAGTTTTTAAAAAAAAATTCAAATCTGGCCCCTTGTAGTATGTTTTTTTTTGTAACATGAGCTGTGTCGCATGCACTTCACTACATTTTTAGTAAGTGCTCATCCAGTCTAAATCTGGATCATAGTTTTTCACTATTTTAGAGCTATTTTATGACTAGAGGAATGCTAGAAGAACAAAAAGGCATCAACTGTCAATTTTTTTAACTCAAACTTCTAAATTTGGAGTCCCTCTAAGTGGATCTTCAGATCAGTGAGGTCTCCTGATGGAGTAGAGTATGGCATTAGTTCTTATTGTATATGTGTACCATCACACATGGGCATGGCCCGATTGCAAAGACAGGGTGCTTTTATTAGTTCTTATTTATCTGTTTGGCTTCAGGCAACATTGTGGTGAACAATGAGAAACGATCTAAAGTGTCGTTTTTCTGTAATTTCACACTTCCTGTGTGAATCAGTTGTATTAGTTTGATTGTGCATCCATAAGGGCTTCCTCAACCTGTGGTTGTGTTTGTGCACGCTGGGTGGGGAAGAAAAGGATAATGTCTTCTCTCATCATTATAGACAGAAAGTAATGAGCATCCTGAAGCAGACTGCCAACAACAGAAGGCAAAAATACAATAACGAGGAAGTCTGCGCACTCAGAGGGGAGATTTCAACAGAGCTTATGTGGATTTAGCTTGCAGCCTCCATCATTGACTCTATGTTTCGCACATAAAAAAAATACACACATAGTTTTTTTTAACATTCTGAAAAGAAGGGGCTGGTAGGGTCACCTTCACACAGACAAAGCCAACAAGGGAGAGAAAGGTTAATTCAAAAAATAAATAAATGGATTGCAGACAAACATCCGATGACTGTTGATATGGGAAAATGTTTGGAACACATTTCAGACTAGCAGTGGTGCTAATATGAGGGTGTAGACTGGAGGCACACACAGACTCCGACAGAAACACAGCACAAACACGAGTTAATTAGCTTGAATAGCCTGAGGGAATTACCAACTAAATTGCATGGCTTTGCCTTCAAGCTCATGATGAGATATAATTATGTAGTGAAATCTGTGATGGTTGTACATCTACCTGTAGAAGGTCCAAAATCACTTCAAACCAAACAACTCACCATCTTCATTCAGGTTCTCACTAGAAACTCAGCCAAGGTAATCAGCTGATGATGGTTAATCACACGTATATGTTTGGATTCACATACAGGAATTCTTTAGAAATTTGTCTATCACAGAGTTCATTTCTACTCTAAAATTCCCTGATGAATATTTTGGTCACAGTTTTCTAAATACCTCATCAGCAGGCCATATGATGATGACAGTAGATAGGGTCAGGTGAAGAGATGTTACTATAACGAAAAATCCTCCACAGACATGTTTTAAGCATCTCGCAGCTCATTTGCTTTAAAGGTTTACAACTTAAATGCTTTCTTTGCATTGCTCTCATCGTGCTTGCTTTCAGCAAAACAGTTCTGACAAACCTATTTTAAAGAACCTGCTCAGCACCAAACAGCAGACACAGTTTGCAGCGAGCTGATAATCGCCCAGCTATATCACATCAGCATTAAAAAGCTAAATATTTCCCTCAGGAGCTGGTTGAAACCAAAAAATGGAACTAAAAGCAGGTGTGCTGTATGTTGGACTTAACATGGAACATGAAGACGAAAGAAAAATGTGAATGATAATGTTGCTTCATATCATTTGAATGTGCGTACATGCAGGATAATGTTTTCACCATACTAAAGCAACACAATGTAAAAGAAACTTCGGGTCAGTATTTGACCAACAAGATAACACAACTTCTCAAAATGGAATTGGATTAAAATTATTTCATGTCTGTTGTTCATGTGAATTACTGATGTTATATGTGATTGCTTTAGTAATATGTTGTTGCCTGTGGTCACAGTGAATGTGTTGCCCCAAGGGGAAAAAAGAAAATAACATTACAGATTTACAGGAATAATTTCATGTGTTGCCAAGTAGAATTTATTCACTTTTTACAATAAGCCAATTGACAGAATTTAAAGAAACTGGTTGTTGCATAGCAGACAGGACACAGCATTCCTGTGTGTGTTTAATCACATTTTAACTTCCAAACATTATATGAGGCTTCATAAAATCACTTGAACTATAGTACATTACTTTCCATATATAGGCACATTTTACACGCACACACAAACAAAGTCATGAAAGGCTTAAAATGATCCTGTCAAACATGAGTATCAGATATGAAGTCTTGTCAGTAAAATATTAAAAATATCTATTATTACTCAGTTTTTAAAGATCTGTGGTTTGGATTTAATTCCTTTTGCTCGGAGTTCTTGGCCTGATCACCCAATCATCATCCTTTTCTCTTCCGTTTCCTCATCTACACCTTGATATTCAAGAAGCCTCATTTCCACACTGCCTGATCTGCCTAGGGCGGCTTTAGGGATTAGGCAAATGACTGTACTTAGCTTTTAAATCACACAATGCTTCCACAAAATAGTGTCCCCTCAGCTAGTGCTCAGTAATAGCACATGAAAGGTGATAGCCTTGGTAAGTCTGTGAAATGGAAGCCAACCTTGGCACTGTTGTGTCCCATTTTCAGAATGGAAATTACAAAATTGATGTTCTGAAAATAAAAGAATATAAGAAATCACTAACAGGATCATTATTTTGGCATAGGTATCATTACCTCTAAATTAATTCCTTTTATGTTTGATCATCTCAGAGAAAGATTCGCTCTGTTTCCTTCCTTCCTTCTTCTTATCCTCTTCTGCTGGAGCCTATCCCAGCTGACTTACGGGCGAAGGGCAGGGGACATTCCGAGTCCTATGCCGGTCCACTGCTGAGCCACACAAAATACAACCAACCACTCACACCTATGCAATCCACCTGAACTGCATGTATTTTAGAGGTGGGAGGAATCTGGAGAACCCGGAGAGAACCCACGCAGACACGAGAACATGCAAACTCCGAACAGAAAGGGATTCAATCCTGGAACCTTCCAGCTGTGAGGCTACATACTGCTCCACCGTGCTGTGTTACAATCAATTAATCCTACTTCGGTGTTTTTTCTAATGGACGACAAACACAACATTGTCACAACAGTCTAAGTTGTTTATACCAGAAGCGGTTATTAGATTTTAGTCAAATTTATTTTTATCATGGACTTTAATACAGTTGCTCACGGCCACCACTAGATGGAACCATTTATTACTAGATTGTGATGTGGAGGCCTTCAATCCACTGCTATTCAGTTTTAAGACCCTGTATAATTCTGACATGTCTCATCTTCATTTGATCGCCAGCTGTTGAAAGGGGTTTTTTCTAATGCTCACTGTAAACATCAGCCAAATTAGTGTCAAAACCAGTGTCAATACCACTAAAACCAATAATTTGGTATTTGGAACATGCATGCCTTTAAGATTCTTCTGATACTTCGTATCTTTCCTTGATGATTTTTCAAATGAAGCAATGAAACATCAGTTGTTGAGATCAGATGATTCTCGACTTCCTCAGTAGACCGGAAACAAAGGCCTTGAGAGGCCTGGTCTCCAAGTCAGGACCGAGTCTGTGAAATAAAAATACATGAGTTTGCTTTCATCAAATGCAGTGTGATGTTATCTCTTATTTAAGTTGGTTATGAGACAGGAAAATGCAGAAGACGGGGTTAGATGGAGGCAACTGATTCGCTGTGGTGACCCATGAAGGGAAAAGCCAAAAGGAGATTTACGAGGGCAGTGCTGTCATTATGTATCATAAAATCACTATCTTGTCATGAGGTAATCAAATAACAAATCTCAAAAACATATGTACTGTAGGGCTACAATTATCAATTACCCTGTCAGTTATGTCCTCCATTTGTTTATCAAATGTGAGTTTAGCACAAAATCGTCCAGGAAAATGTGATATTCAAATGATGTAAATTAATTTTTCAGTGGAACAAAACAAAATTGAACATTTTGTGGCACTCGGTCTTAAAAGATGATTTGATCCAGTAAAAAAGTAATTGCTGTTAAATTAAGTCAAATCAATAAATAACAAGTTTCTCTGAAGTTGGTGATAAAATCAAATTTTCAGTAATTCAGGTCATGGAGGATCTTTGTTCAATAAAGTGAACTGGACTTCTGACAAAAACTTTCACCTCTCATTCAAGTGTTCTTCAACTCTGGATGGCTGGTGGAGTTCTGAACCTGGTGAGAGTAGTCACAATGAGGGCTGCAGGCTCCCACCTGTGGGTTAGGGTTTGCTTTCACCACTTGTTGATAAAATGTTTTATAGTCAGAAGAAACTTATTCTTTGATACAGAAAAAACAAACTGGTCAAAACGTTTATGCATAACCTGCCATGGTTTTAGCACAGCAGCTTTCTTTATTAGCAAAATCATGGAGATTAGTCCACTAATGTGCCCTTTCAAGGGAAACAGATCGTTCAGGATTGGGGGATATGTTATTTGAAACCACAACTAATAACAGTGGACTCCTGCTCTGCACCTTTTGAACAAAGGCCTACTGCACATACAGTCCTACTGGTCTCTACGGGGCCGTAACCGGCATCCTCGTTTCAAAGCTTATCTTCTCCTCATGATTAAATCCGGAATGTTGGTTTGTAGAAATGTGCACTCATTCTTTAGACGTAGTAGCTTCTCTTTTGCTGGTTTAGAAATATAGAACTTTGAAAGAGGATGACAAGTAGAGGAATAGTCCCTTTGTTTTACTTTGTGCACAAAGTTTCTCTCTCACACACACAAGCACACGAACAGGCTTTAGGCCTTAATCCAAAAAAAAAAAAAAATCTCCCGTTCTCAGCACGCATGCAAATCACACATCTGAAAAAGGTTTACACACAGCTCTCACAGTATATCAGGCTGAATTGGTATAAAGAGTGACTTGGTCTTACATGGTTTGTCCAAAAAGGCAAAGAAAGAAGTAGATAAAATGAATTTTGTGATGGTGGTGGGGTAACATATACCTAAACCTAATATCTAACGCAACAAAAAAGCCACGCAAGACACAAGTACCTACAAATGATGATGAAGAAGACAAAAAAAACAAAAACAGAGTAAGGCCCCCTTTTTATATAAAAATTCAAAATAAGATCAAATGAGCACATTTTAAAAAACATGAAAAATCCCCCAACAGTTGTACAAATATTTTACACAAAATGCTTTTCTTCTACACCCCGTCCTTAGAACTTTTAGAGATGAATATAATTTAAAAGGTTAAAAGTGACACTCAGCAGGGTTCACGACGTTCCCTCTTGGCAAAGTCGCTTTGACTGAGACACTTTGCTGTCCGTCCGATGGATACCCTGAACACACAGAGGAGAGCAACAAAAACAGCATAGTGAGATAAGAGAGAGACAGAACACCAGCTGGACCATGAAGGAGCAGGACTCACCTTCAGAAAAGGCCACAGTCCTTCAGGTTGTTCTTGATGATGACATCGGTGACAGCATCAAACACAAACTGCACGTTCTTGGTGTCGGTGGCGCAGGTGAAGTGGGTGTAGATCTCCTTTGTGTCCTTTCTCTTGTTGAGGTCCTCAAACTGGCACTGAATGTAAGCTGCCGCCTCCTCGTAGGTGTTGGAGCCTGATTGGATGAAGGCAAAACGAAATAAAGTCAAAATTTGCTTTCTCAAAGCAGGATTCAAAATACAGAACTGTTGTGTGGGGTTAGATTGTGTGGTTGTGCTTAGTAAAGTGGGAAGAGAGTTAAATTTGAAAGTGTGATATCAATGGTAGTTAAACACTGAGAATATCTTCATGAAAAGGCTGGAACAGTTTGCTTTAATTTTAAGTTCCATTTTGTTTTACAGCTTCAAACTTCAATTAGTTTTCTCTCTGAAACTCCAAATCTATGTGGCCAAACTTTAATTTAAAGGCAAACATGACAGAGTGAAGTATTTCTGTGTACACCACATCTGCTCTGCATACCAGTGTCTTCCTCACCTGCATATTCTGGGTAGCAGATAGTGAGAGGGCTCTTTTTGATCTTTTCCTCAAACAGGTCCTTCTTGTTGAGGAAGAGGATGATGGAGGTGTCTGTGAACCATTTGTTGTTGCAGATGGAGTCAAAGAGCTTCATACTCTCATGCATCCGGTTCTGGATGAGAGGAGAGAGTGTGGTTACCAGCCAGTGACACAGAGGTAAGACTGAAATTCAAAAAAGTGGTAAAACTAACTAACAAATGGATCGGGGTAAAAAGGTCTTACCATCTCCTCATCCTCAGCCAGCACCAGGTCGTAATCACTCAGAGCCACACAGAAAATGATGGCAGTCACTCCTTCAAAACAGTGGATCCACTTCTTTCTCTCTGATCTCTGTCCGCCTACATCAAACATCCTGCAGACAGATTATAGACACCAACGGTTAGATAACAGAACAGATATTCACTTAAGATGCGTTTCAAGGTTGAGTCTTCATCACACCAGTAATTCCACATGAGAATCCATGGACATATAGAGTAGATCAGACCCTCTCCCCTTCTGTTCTGACATCACCACAGACCACTCCATGAGGATGTTCCACAGTAACATCTTTATTTGACAATGTAAAAACATTTGGCTCTGATAAATTTTGGAACTTAAAACTACATGAATACACTCTGATGAGTTAAACTGATGATTTGATATTATTTTGGTATTTTGCCCCAATGTGTCAAACTGTCTGTCTGATGTCCATGTCATTACAAACCTTTAAATGAGAACAACAACAGAGAGGATTTGACTCCTGACAGAACCCAAGATTCAGGTGATAATTCAGGCGTCTGAAGCCAGACGAGGCGTTCATACGGCTCAATGACTCAAATTGTAGTTGTTGTACTCACTTGAAGTGCAGGTCCTTAAAAGTGAAGTGTGTTTCCACAATGCCGGTGGTTTTCACTCTGGTCCTCAGCACATCCTGCTGGGTCGGCACATAAGCTCCGTGGGATATCCTGTCTAGGTCGTTCAGATAACTGGGAAGAACAGAAACGAGAAAAAAAATTTTTCGTCATACTGGACAGAATACAGTCCCACATTAGTTCCTGTTTATGTGTCAATGGAATCAACTCACTAGGCTGCAGAATCGTTGAGCTGGTACTCCCGAGAGCGGCTGAAGCAGGCTTGAACTCCTCCATCTTTCCATAGCCGCTGGATAACTCCCGCTAGATCGCCTGTCATGAAGCCCTCTTCTGCCGAACCCGCTAGCACAAACAGCTGCCGCGCATCATCCTAGTGAGACAAAATCCCTCCATTTAAAATCACAGTCCACATTTTTTATGTCCACATCAGTCACTTTGCTGTAAGAGTGATTAAGTTTTATATTACACACCTATAAAATGTTGAAACCGCCGATGATGAATGTTTGCAGTTCATTTAATGTAGGCAGTGAGGTAAAAATGACAACAGTAATCTATTCCAATCCTTTTAGCCTTGAGATAATATCAGATTTCAACAGCCATTACTCTCCTAAGAAGGTTAGTGGCCAGAAATTGATGTGCCATGGCATAAAATCAAAGGAGAAACACTCTGAGAATAAAAGAGTCAAGACAGCAATCGTGCGTTATGTCAGTTCAGGAAGAAAATCGATTTATAAAATGAAACCAGTGTCTGGATGAAAAAAACAAGTAGTAACATTCATTTTTGTTGACAAGCAGCTGAAGTACCTTAGTTTGAATGCATTGAGCTGCAAAACAGTAAAAATAACTACATAAACAGAGAGAGCCACAAAAAAGCATCAGGTCAGTAAGCCTGAGGTTTAAGAGTGTGAAACTAAGAAAACCAACACTTCTTTCCCCTCACTAACCGCTCTGGCTGCATCAGCGAAGTCGATCTTGAGGCGTCCCATAGCTCTGATGATGGCGATGATGGACTGGATGGTGTTGCTGTAGACCACGGCCTTGTACTGTTTACATTCCTCCTCTGAGTAGCCAGCCTCATGGATGATCCTGGAACACGGCGAGAGGACATGAGCATTTGTCCATGAGTAGGATTTGTTCCTTAATGACTAGAAATGGTCACCGTGGTGATGTAACACAAACACACAGCTGTTGTGTTGTTTATAGTTGGGGTACATAAAACGGAGATGAGACTTCTCAAAGTGAGAAATATTTAGTACCTAAAACGTTTGACACTGTCTGAACAAACAATACCTGACATGTACACTACTTGTTGTGTGGTTCAGTGTGGTTTGGATCTTTCCCACTTACTTCATCTGTTTAACAATCGTACTTTTTCCAGACTCCCCAGCACCTGAAAAAACAAAAAGGAATTTCAGCTGATTTGATGACATGATGCCAATTATTTGAATTACAAATCAGACAAATTTGAGTTTTCACAGGCAAATCATTTAATTTTTATTTTGTAGAATTCCTCATCTACTTACTAAACTGCTCCAACACCAAAACCCATTTATATATTTTTTATATTTATATACTTAAATATGATGTTTCCATCATATTTAAGTATACAATTTAGAAATGCAAAAAAAGGATAATTCACCAACACACAATCACAATTAGTTTTGAACGTAATAACAATATGTGATGAAGAATACAAGATCAGGTCATTCTGTTTGAATCTTTGTAAAGGCTGTCTGAAAATATAATTTTTTTCCCCTGAAGGATCCGTTTTATTGCTCTATTTTCCATTTTGTGAGCAGTAACATGCCCAAGGAGGTTCTAACTACTACAAAATACACACCCATGACAAAAAAATTCAGACTGAACTACTGCAAATTAAATATTTGACTTTTTAACAGAGAATTACAGAATATTAATAAACAGCAGAAATCTATATTCACTCCTACAGTCAAAACACCAGAAACAATATAAAGCTGCTACATTAATCAATTATGATTAATATATATTCGCAGAGAATAATTATCAGATCAATACAAGGAAATATATCAGATATTGGATTATAATGAATTGATAACCAAAATGTAGCACCAGTCATAAGAAACAGCATTTCCATCCTCCAACACAGCGGAACTATATTTGCCATCTGTCAAACACGGAAGAAGAACAACAGCAACAGGCTGCTGTGCTGACAGCTAACTGCTGCCGCTGGCTGGGGTAACACAGTGTCCATTAGTGAGACAAACATGTTGTTACTGCTGTGGATGCTTTTCAGTTCTAGAGGAAGTCAACGTTGTGGAGCGGTTCAGACTGCAGGGACAAAAAAGGCTTTTAGTACCGCCACAACAAATCATAACAGACCACTGGGATAACAACTCATCAAGCTTTGCTCAGTGCTATTAGCTCTTCTGGCACACAGGTGTCTGTAAACTATATATTATATATGTATGTATATATATGTATATACATGTGTGTGTGTCTGTATATATATTATATACATTTAAAATTCAATTACAACGATAATAAACAATGAGTAATCTTATTGGTATTAGTCATGAGAAACCGATCATCATTGTATTGTGTCAAATCACATTTATATTTTTAAATTACATTTCAATCAATTACATGTAAAACCATTAACTTCAACCTGTAACCTATCAGAAGCTATGTTCTACACTCTCGCAGAAAGCAGCGATGAAGTGCCAAAGGCCCAAAGCAGTCAGGTCACAGTGCAATTGGATTAATGTTGATCCTCTCAGCAATGCGATTATGAACTGCTTAATCATCCCTGTGTTAGACACTATCCTGTATCAGACGGGCTGGATGGACTTCAAGTTGTCAGAATCAGCTCTTAGGTCTATTGGATATGTAACAGACCAACAGACAGACCGACCGACCGACAGACAGACAGTTCATCTCCAGGCAGCATGACGTGATCACATCCATGAAGAGAGTTTACAGAACAGTTAGAGAGTCCAAACCTCTGTAGAGGCAGCTCAGTCTCCTGACTATATCACTGCACCCAGCAGTAATACAATGATATAACCCCTCATAATGAGAAGTTAGAATCAAATTTTGTCATAATTAGTCTGATATACAACAACAAGAAAGATTGGATTAATCTTGATAATCCCTTCTTCTCCACATATCCAATCAAAAACATTTTACAATTTTCTTTAATGATCCTGCTAACAAATAGACAAACAAAACAATATTGGCATTAAACATAACCTATAAATGTTGTAATCCATTTGATAGAAGTGTTTGGTACAGTCTCTCAGGTAGTTCTCTGGCTCCCTCTGTGATACAGGCATGTTTTCAGCTGAGCTCACAACATTTTAATTATCTCCACTCTGCAGGGACTCTCAGTTCCCCACTGAGGAGAGCTGTTCTCCCAATTCATTGTCCCATATGATAAACAGCCCATAGGCACAGCGCGACTATTACCCTAATGTCAGGCATAACACACTTAAATTTAATTTCTAACCACATCACACCCCTCACTGAGCTCTTGAAAATGAAGGGCTTGACAAATGGCGATTATGGTAAAGAGATTAATGGCAAAATGGTCAGAGAGCAAAGGTGTTTGATAAAGCTACACAGAATCAACCATTAAACGCACATTCCAGTCAGGCCGTATGACACATCTCCACCATGATAACTTACAACCGCATCTCCTCGGTGCTACTTTTTCCATTTTCATACCCGAGCATGTATCTAAAACTATTTATCTTTATGATTTGCATTTGCTGACAGCATAGTCATAACAGAAACGCTCCTCTCAGGAGCCTGACATTTGCAGATTATTGCATCAATGCAAACTCTCCCGCCGGTGGCATGCCTGTGAAGTTAGGAAATGGCACCTCGGGTAAAACAGCAAATCTTATGGCTTGGAAACACTCGGAAATAAATACACACATGAAATGTGTAGGTGTGAATTCCATCCATGGATTCAGACATATGGTAGCTTCCCTATCAGACAACTAATTTACAAACCAATCCCTCGAAGGCCATGCAGGTGCTTGTAGGAATCGTGACAGGAAAAGAAAAACATGAAAATTCAAAGGAGGTCCAGCTAACATAAAGCACAAACTCAAAACAAGACACTGCTGCAGAGCCAAACCCTGTGTGTGTGTGAGTGGTGAAGTCACATGTCTGAAAACAGACCTGTGGTGACGCACAGTTCTGCCTCAGCAGAGACCGACCGACTGCTTCCAGAAGGACAGAAACTATGACATTTTTAAAGCAACTGGTAAACTGCATGGTCCAGACAGAAACCCAGTTGTCTTGCACGAGCTGCCTCTGTTGTGTGTATACAGTTGCCACAGATGCCTTTTGCATTCAGCTGGGCTGCATAAGTTGCTATGCAACCCTCTGTCTCTTTTCCTCACTGATTCAGCCAGCAGTTGCCATTATAGTACATAGCAGTTCAAAAGAATTCAGGCCGCTCAGTTTTCCGAGAAAATTATGAAACCTCTCCAGATAAGACAGATGTAGCTCTGATATAGGGAGGTCCACATAGGCAGCAGTCCAAAAATGTACTGTTATATCATAATGCTACTTGAATGCTGTCTTTTTACAAATTTAAAAGATTCATTAATGCTCAGTGACAGAAGTGTTGGCACATACTGGCCTTTTCTCTCTGATAAAAACTGCAACTCATCTTTTTAGCTCCGTGCCCTTTCATATTAAAATAAATTATGTTTTTCCTAATAGACACCATGTCACGTTTTGGATTAAACAAACACCATTAATTTTAGTGACGATATTTCCTCTTGTAATGTAGCCGGAATGAAGGTTAGTAAGACAGAGTACATGTGTGTGAATGAGAAGGACCCGAGTGGAAGAGTGAGGTTACAGGGAGAAGAGATCAAGAAGGTGGAGGATTTTAAGTACTTAGGCTCAACAGTCCAGAGCACTGGAGAGTGTGGAAAAGAGGTGAAGAAGGGTGTACAGGCAGGATGGAACGGGTGGAGGAAAGTGTCAGGTGTGATGTGTGATAGAAGAGTTTCAGCTAAAATGAAAGGAAAAGTGTACAAAAATGTGGTGAGACCAGCGATGTTGTTTGGTCTAGAGACAGTGTCACTGAGGAAAAGACAGGAGACAGAGCTGGAGGTAGCAGAGATGAAGATGCTGAGGTTCAGGAATGAGTCCATCAGAGGGACAGCACAAGTTAGAGGTTTTGGAGATAAAGTCAGAGAGGCCAGACTGAGATGGTTTGGACATGTCCAGAGGAGAGATAGTGAATATATTGGTAGAAGGATGCTGAGTTTTGAACTGCCAGGCAGGAGGCCTAGAGGAAGACCAAAGAGGAGGTTTATGGCTGTAGTGAGGGAGGACATGAAGGTAGTTGGTGTGAGAGAAGAGGATGCAGAAGACAGGGTTAGATGGAGGAAACTGATTCGCTGTGGCGACCCCTGAAGGGAAAAGCCGAAAGGAGAAGAAGATCTTCCTCCATGTGTTAAACTCTTCTTTCCAGACATCTCTCCAGGTCTGGGGTTGACAAAAACACACGTTGAGAAGCAGCAGAGCTGGCATTACATAATTTAAAACACAACACTTCATTGGTATTCCCACAAACGGAAATTATATTTCTTTGTTCTATGTTTCTTATTTCTATTTTTTAAAAGCTAGTTTCCTCTACTTTGGGGGCGACTTTAAGTTCCTCTCTGTTAACGTGCGTTCTTGGTTTAGTTCTTTCATTAATGGAAAAAAAACAAACAGGAAAAACATGGTCACTCCCTGACATTTAAATGATGCTAATGAAGGTGATTAATGAGAGCAGACAGACGCGCTGCAGGATTAGCGCTGGTATCGGGTGAGGTTAAGCTTTAGTGATCCGTCTAAACAAATCCAAAAGCTGCGCTCACGTTAGCCGAGCGGCTAATGGCTGCGGCTACGTTAGCTAGTGGAGCAGGAAACGGAGGGTGGCGGCTAGGAGCGAAACAGGACTGTTAAAACATGACTGGAAATTAGCTGATTTTTGTTTGCTGAGGAGGAAAACTTTAGTATCGTGGGGTTGAACTCTTCTGGTGAACACTCCCTAGTCGGTCACATCGAGCTCACAAAAGTCCCAAACTAGTAGAACTAGTTACCGTTAACCCACACAGTTATTCCCTGGCGACAAACATCCGTACTTTTAGCTTATTTTAAAACACTTTTAACATCCACTATGTGGCAACAAATTCTCAGCAGCCACTGCTTTAGTGAAAGAAAGAAAAAAAAAAAATCCGTCTCGGCAAATAAACGGATAATGACTTCATCCATCTTCCTCTCACCGAGCAGCAGCAGCTTCACCTCCCGGGCAGCCTTTTCTCCGTCGTCCCGCAAATTTCTGTCGATCATCTTGCTCCGCTCCTGCGCCGCCTTGTCGTCCGTGCTCAGAGTACATCCCATCTTCTTCTAAACTGGCCTCCGAATAAATAAATAAAATAAAAACAAAACAAAACACAAGACTAAAAACAACTTTAACTTGGCATGCAGCGAAATGGAGAGGCTACCGAGCTAGCATCCAGTGAGGGGGGGAGGAGGAGGGAGTCCGGTTTACAGCTCAGATTCAAACACGCCCTGAACTCGAAATCGAACTCTCAACCTCACAGCGAGGACGTTAAGGAAAATTTTGTTTAGTTTACCACAAAAAAAAATAAAAATGTGGCTTTGGCTTTAGCGAGCACCTGTTCGCGTTTCAGTTACTGAGGCACTGCAAGAATCCACGAAAGAAGGCAGCGGTGGAGTCAAGCCCTGAAATTGTTCGCTTCCTGTTCTTCACATATTTGCCAACCGCGCATGCGCAGAAAAGCAACAAGCTTTTTTTTTTTTTAATTTAATGCGTCCACTTATTTTACGTCCTCTGTTATTACTGGTAAAAAAAAAAAAAACGCGTTCTAGAAAGAAAGAAAAAAAAAGAGAGAAAATGTCGGGTATATCGGTTCTTTATCAAAATGAATGCATGCATAGCTTCTCATTTCTAAATGTTCTCACTCACATCTCCTTGTCGTTGCTGCGGTTCTCCATGTTTGACTGAGTTTATCATATCTGACGAACCATATCTGAGTGGTTTGGCCACTGGGAGAAATAACACACATAAATACTGCTCTGATTGTTGCTGTCACACCTTTAGTAATTAGATTTGTAGATATACCAGGGTTTGAAGGAACATTGACAGATGTGCAAGGTAAAAGCCAAAGTGGTCTCCATGGTGACAGCAGCATTTAGAGGCTGTGTCTGCCAAACTGGAAGAGTAACCCCGACAGACTCTCGATACAACACTTAGTCTCTGTCCAAAAGAGTGCAGTCATGGGAACATCTAAGATACTGTGTGACACCCTGAAACTCCCAGGCCTCTGGTGGTGTCTGCTGGAGAATGTTTTTTGGCCCATTTTGAGAAAACTTCTTATATTCTTACACAATGGTGCTGTGTTGACAGGAGGCCCAGTTTTGACAGTTTTGGAGGAGATGACATCTCAGTTTTGGACTGGCACTAAACAGTGAATACCTGTGAGGGTGAGAGTGTGAACAGCTGTGTGAAGCGCTGACTAAAGAGTTGCCCGCTATCCCACGGAATGACAACTGGAGGTTGTACTGAGCTGAAATGGTGGATTACTCCTGTAATCAAGTCTGAGAGGGATTACTCTAATTCCTGATTGTGTAAAATGTTGTATACTCCACTCGTCTCCCCTGAGAAATGAATAGTATTTATTCATTTCTGTCTCCCAGCCCTGGATTTCTGCTATTTTATGGACTGTTTTTGCATGGGCAACACATCAGTGGAAGTGCAATAGATCAGTATAATGTTTAAGTTGTCAGTGCTGATTTGCATTGCAAGCCTTTGTCATGAGATGTGCGTGCTGATAGCGTGTTTGCTTGTGCAGCTCAGTGACACTTTTATTGCTGAAGGTTTCCTTCAACTGAAAAAACCTGTTGTTAATGAACACAATAAGTCATAATATACATCTCAATACATTTAAAAGAGAACTGACTTTGTTTTATTCTGAACAGCTTCACATGATTTTCTTAACATTTCTTAACATTTCTAAGCTGTCTTTACTTTGGTTCAGTTGGAAAATTCAATGAGTGTATTTGTCATTCCAACTTCAGAAATACACAGTTATAATTACATATTTATTTCCATAGGGTCATATAGGATCTTTACTCCTTATCAAATAGTGAACCTAGGTTAAATTGTGAGTTATAATCCAAAGATAATTTGAGCATGGAGAGGACAGGTCCAGAACAAACAATAACCTAAAGAATTAATTCTGTAGCAGGGATTTAATTTGTTCAATCAGTTTCAATTTTGTTATGAAGGTGAATGACTGCTGTGTCACGTGAATCATCCCTGTCAGATAATGAAAGGGCAGAAGCTCACTAAGCGTTTGTTTACAACCTGTGGTCAATCTCTCTCCATAACCACATCCAGAAATTCAAATGATTGGGGGATGATTGCTCATCTCCAGCCCAAGAACTCTGTGACCAGGAACACCAGAAATCTGTCCATCAGAAATGAATAGAACATGAATTTATAAATGATGAAATCATTCCTGAGATGTTTGATGAGATAGACTGATGTGCAAAGACAAACAAACACTCACACATTAGCAGAACCCGGACATAACTCAAGCAGATATAGAGAGAAGAAGCAAAGTCAAAAGAGGTGGAGTACACCCCGGACAAGTCACCAGTTTATCGAATCACAACGCATGAAGGGATGTAAAATTCAAATAAATGTTTGGTTTTTTCCATTGTTTTGGTTTGATCAGAAGTCATATGACCTGAAGTGACCTGTACCCTGAATGGTTTTATGTGTAGATGGGTGGGAAAGGGTAGAGATATGGTCAGAATTCATATCCTCGCTTTGCATATAATTTCCATTGTGGATGCTCACCTCATCATGCAAACTAACCTCATATTTTTTCTAACTCACCCTAAGCGAACATAGGAGGATTTTCCACACATGAGCGGGGACCCTTTTAAATAATGATTAGCAAATGAAAAAACAGGCAAAGTGTTCACAAAGGGGTGGTGTTGTTTTCGTGGTACGGAGAGGGTTGTATGTTATTGTTGTCATGACTAAATCGTGTCCAGCAACCCCCTCAGCCTCCACCCCACCACAGCAGGCTGCACCAAACATTTCAACTCTGTCAAGTGATGGAACCCCATGAGCGTGAGTTGAATGTTGAAAAGAAAGAACTTTGTGTCAGCACTCTGAAGCTCCTTATGCTCAACAGACACCAGGGCCTCCAATTGGGATTTATTACTGTGTGTGTGCATGTGTTACACTCAACTACAGCTGCAAAAAATATAGTTCATAGTGTTTGAACTTAACTCATTTCATTCTATATGCTTTAAATATCACTTCAAACTGTGATGTGTCAATGATAAAATAATAATAATGACTAGAACCAAGACAATCACAGACTGCAACATCCCACGGCACCCAAAATTTTGACCAGACCTACTTGCATAGGTCAAAGATCAAAGCTAGTGCTCTGACCTACTTTCATTTGATCTCCTGTCTTACTCACACTGGTCTTCTCCCTCGTCTTTTTATCTTATCCGGTTCCTGAGTGTACAAAAGTTTAAATTTGACCTTAACCTAGTTTTGTTAAGGTCAAGGTCATCCTCTCATTTTCATCCTCTTTGCTGCCCAAGTAATCTGCTTGTTTCATCTTTCTATAACGAACCGACAGACGAACGGATGGACGAACACACAAACTCTGACAATTACAATACCTCATTGCTTTGAAACGGGATGTAATAAAAATAAAATTAAAAATAATTCAGTCCAGAATTGTTCCTGTATCTAACTACATACTGGCTGCTCTGACAGCACAAAACAGACAACAAAGCATTGATTTGAACAAAGCTATCATTATTGACATAATCACTAAGGGGGATAATTATAAACTTTTTATGATGTCACAGAACATCTTTCAGGAGACAGCCTGAACCCTTTGGCCTACATACTAATGATAGATCACATCATGATGATTCAGCCATTTCAGTGACAACTGAACAAATTGTAGGGGGAAAAAATGTAGCTAAAGCTACCTGAAAAGACATTGGTGATCATGTTTGAAATATTGGCCACAGCTTGCATCCCTGCATTGTTCTGCATTATTTATATTTTAATATTTATATATGTAGAGGAAAGGAAGATGTTTGTCCTCTAGATGGCAGCAAAGTCCTGAAGTAAACAGTAAGAGAGATTCATGTGAGATACATGATGTACTGTACATAAAAGCATCCTAAAAGTGACTGACCATCACTTCCATTATGTTCTAAGTGGAAGATGGAAGAAATTTATATCTAACCTCAATTTCAGACGAAAAATTTGCAAGTGATTATGATCCATGTCTCTAAAAGTTGACAATTGTTATTCAGCTTGAATTCAAACTTTAAAGAGACCTTACACCAATTTAAGGTTGTTAACTCATTGGGAGCATAGTATCATGACTATCTTCAGCACTGTCTCAGATATTGTTATAGACAGGCCTGCCTGGTCATGTGTTTCCTAAATATGACAATTTACAATTTCTTATGTATGGTACTTTAGCATTCAAAATGAAAGGTAAATATTTCCCATGTTTCATAGAAATGGAATCTATTTTAACCTATATGAGTTGAAGAATCTGGTTTTCAAACCATCGTTACAGTTTTTAGAGGTCATTAATAGAATGTGTTTAGCGCTAAAATGTTAATGGCAAAATTGTAAACGGGGATAATTACCGTAAAACATAATATCGGTAAGTGAAGTTGATTTCAGGTGGCCACAATTCCAACTGAGCCTGAATATGTTGATCAGTTTGAACATTAAACCTTTTATGCCAATAATAACAAATGTACCTCTGTTGTACTTGTTGCATTTTTATTTTATTTTATTTTATATGACTTTTAACACATTTTATTCCAATGGACCTGTCCTCCATTATTTAGTGAGTGTCTTCCCTAAAGGATGCCATGGGGTTAAATAATTTCCAGTTTCATGTTTTTATTAAACGTATGACAGTAGTTGAGTTCAAGCGGTCCAATCGTAACTGGCCCAGACAAAGAGTGATTCATAGCCAGTGTTTGATGAATCATCAAAGGAGATTAAAATGTCATGATTCACTCCAGGCTTAGAATGACGATATAGTCTATGTGTCATCAATATCACGTAATTAGGGTACAATTAATCCAATCATTATGTAAGCAACACCCAAAGCACATAGTTTCTTTTCAGCTCCAGCAAGGAGGTTATGGTTTTATTGGTCATCTGTCACAGACAAAGGATCACACAAGACATCCAATACACTATATCTTTGGACAGGACTGATGATTGAAGGTGTGATACATTAGATTTAGTCATGGTCTGGATCCTCTAATACCCACAATGCACCATCAATGAGTTGCCTGTGGAGATGGACTCTTTTACAGATTTGTTTAGAAAAGGAAGGTGTGTTAAATGGAGAATGAAGTGTGATCACTGTCAACTTGAATGAAGAAGAGAGCTTTACATGGGAAACAGGGGTTGGAGATTTCTGATATCTGACTACTTTCTTGTTTCTGATATTTCCTTTGCTATTTTGAAAAAATGAAGGCAGGACTGAATTTCAGAAAATGCCATGCTGTCAGATGTGTTAAATAGAGGGCTGCTATTGTGTGTGGCCCCTCTCCATTCAAACAGCTGCTCAGACTCCAATGAGATGACCTCATTTCTGTGCAGCCTTGGGGTTTTGCTTCATATAGTAATGGGGAGAGAGCTTCATTGTTAGCAGTTTTATTCCCTTGTGCATAAGAGTACTGGGTAACACACTAAAGGATGTTTGTTGGAACTTGCAGTGATACTCTTAGGTTCAGATGGTGCCAGAAAGAGAGGAAGATGGGAAATGCATGTAAATACAAAATTTAGGATGGCAGAGGTGGTTTTGTGTGAAAGACAAGTGTTTGTGTGTTCAAGGAATGATGGCTTTTATCACTCACTGGTGTTGTGTAGTGATACGCATCATGAGCCCTGCAGCAGTAAGTCCATTATAGTTTCTGTTTGTCTTCCTTTCAACTCTGAACACGTTTATTTTTTCTCATAAATGTATATATGACTTTATATAAGTCAGCCCAACATGGTATAAGTCTGAGCTAGGATTTAGACTGTGGATTCGTTTTTATGTAGTTCTGCCGGAAACCACATTCCCACTGACACAATGAAACAAGAATGAAGCCTTTGATGAATTAAATATTTAATGTGTTACTTCATATTAGCAGTCTGTGGTCGGTGTCTGTGCAAGGAAGTCGTTATGGGATGGTATCATGCAAAGCAATTGCCAGTAGTTAGTGAGATCTGAATTCAACTGGATGATCCTTATGAATGACACATTCAGTAGCAAACATGCAAACCATGAACCAGACGATGCTTCATGAATATAGCTCTTGATCTGATGAAAAAAATAACCAACGAGTCATTTGGTTTCTCCCTGTCTGTATAGTTATTTAATGGCAGATAGTAAGTTAGCTTAGATGACAGCGAACAGTGAAAACTGACCATACCTTCATGAAAAGTTTCTAAAACCCAACTGCCAGCAGGTCTAAAGAGAGCATAATGTTTTACTTCAATTATAATTTAAGTGTATGTATGCCTAAACACAAGTTTCCTGAATAATCCCGTTTGATACATGCTTTGTTTTCATTCCATTTTTGGTTTAAGGGTTTGAATTCTGATGACATAGAAGTAGAAGTATAGAGTTTATAAATGAAAGCTGATTGAAGAGTGTTATGTTATGATAGATTCTTTGACTCGTTTGCAACCAGAATAGGGAAATAGAATAGAATAGAATAGAATAGAATAGAATAGAATAGAATAGAATAGAATAGAATAGAATAGAATAGAATAGAATGTTTTTGTTTTGTGATTTGATGTTATGCTGTTGTATGTCAGTGCATGAACAACTCAACTAACTGGTCAAGATGAGCTTCAGTAACAGAGAGAATTGAATGAACCAGGGAATATTTTACAGGTTATTTTTTCCAGGCAACCTGAGTCCATAGCAGTAGCCCTACATTTTTAAATCTATGCTATTGTAAGCTATCTGCTGGCTACAATTTGAAATTTGACGTACATAAATGTTCTCATCAAAATCAAAAAATAAAGCAAATAAGTATGCAACTATTAAACTTTTAAATATTGTACCTATTTCTGTTTATAACTCTAGAAATGCATTATCATTAATAAGACTATGCAGGGGGGAAATCAGCTTCTAGGAGACAGGAAACCAAACTAAGCCAAACACACACATGTACACGAGACAGTCAAAGATTTGTATCGATTTGTGTTCATGACAAATGGCCACAGAGGGGAAATGAAGCTCACGGCCACGGCACACTAGGAGAATCTAGTACGACATACTTGCTGCACATTCACATCAGTTTAACAAAAGGATGATTTGATAGATACACAACATTAAATCATAGAAATAAACCAGAATATAAAAAGTGGAGAAGTCTTACAGACCAACAGACCAAAGTTGATGTGATCAGAGCACCATAAGTCTGGAAAGAACACAATAAACCATGTTGTATTTTCTTATATCAAATCATTCTCAAGTCCCTAGCTTGTGCCTATTTGCTGGAAGTATTCTTCTTTCATTTGTAAAATTGTTTTACAGATAAGGGCCATTATTCTCTGTGGCAATTCCATCAAAGTAAGGTCATCCTCCAACTGGGGCAGACTGCGTCACTGGTTTGGTTAAAAGGTCAAAACAACAGAGTCTTAAAGGTTAACGTCCTGCAGCCACAGAATTACAGTGCAACCCTCTCCTTTTGTCCTCTTTTTAATAGCACTTTACCATTTTATTTCATCTGACAGCCACTCAAACTTCTGTCCACATAATCGCCTACAGCTTTGCAATGCAGAAGGATATGATGTGTTTGTGCTGGAGAAGCCAATGCTTTCCATGGTCCTGAAACAAATATCTCTGTATCTCTTGGTTATTCAAATCTGTGACCCCCTCTTAGGGGATATAACACAACAGTTGCTAACAGCCCCCATAACCCCTCCCTGCTCTGGCTGTCAGTCTCTCTTTCTGTCTCCAACACACAAACATTGGCACACACTGGTTCTTGCCAGAGGAGGAGCGACATCCACGTAGGGTTAACTTCTGCCTTTCTGCTCCAAGTCGACACAGATGAGAGCACAATGGACCAAACTACAGCAGCAGACAAGGTAAGAAAGTGTTTCTCTCAGGTTTACTATCAAGCTGCAGGTAAGGATGCCTTTTGTTTTTTTAGAAAATTGGGACCTGATTTTAACATCCGCTAACTGAGGCATCTCTTGAGTCATAGATCATTCTAATAGAGACAGAAAACATTTTTCAAATAATAATTATGAAAAATCTCGGGCTTTATTTAAGCTATGCTAAATCAAAACTGCAAATTATTGTAATTGTCATCAACACAAATATAAAGTGTTTAAATAACACGGACATTAAAATATTGATAAAAATCACCCGGTAAATTCCAAGAATATAATGTAATACCAATATATCGATTGAAACTTTATCCTTCATGGGCAGTTTCTGTTTCTTGTGTGATTTTCTATTATATAGTAGATGTGGGTTCTGTTTCCCTGAGGCTGCTCTAGAAATGTTTATCTTCATCTGTATTCTGAGCTAAAAGGTTTCAATCAGCCGCCTGCATCAGATGCTGTCTCTAAATTCTTCAATATCCATGCTCCAGAGGAATCCCCACAGTTAAATAATGTTTGCATTCAAGACAGAGATTCGATTTGTAACAAGCAAATTTTTTCTGAGAACAGTGTGTGAGAACTGTATCACATCATGTCTTTGTGTTTGCTGGTTTGTTTGTTTTTTATTGTTGATCATTAGCTCTCCTAGTCCTGTTTTCATTCTATTTCTGTGGCATTGCTGTCACTGATTTTTGGAAAGTACCCACAGCTCGTCAGAATCACTCACGTTTTTCTTCTTTATGATTTCAGTTTGATTTTGAAGAAACTCCTACCTTGGTTAATCGGTGTCATCTCTCTGCACTTTTTTCTCCCTGGCTCTGCTGCAGTGATTCACAGGACATTCAGTGGTTTTATCTTGTCTCTGTTACATTGCTGTGTGAGGCCATAGCTCAGGTTGATGTAAAATTTCTCACTCTTCAGATGTAGTACACTTCTCTGAAATCACAGCAACCTTTTATGCAAGATCTACTGTTACTGTAGCAACTAGCAACCAGGAACCCTTTGCTTCACAATGCTCCCTTGAAAAACAATTTTCCAAATTCAAACAGAGTACGACCCCAAATTATGCTTGAGAGGAAGTGTGTTCAGTGAATTCTGTTTTGCTTGTACAATTTAGATCTTACATCTAGATGCTTTGGATTGCTGACTGAGTTTAGACAGCAGTCATACATCTAAAATGATGTTGCAGATTTAAAAACATGTTGAGAAAGTAAATAATTAAATATGTTTACGAGCTAGAAAACTAATAATTAAGAAGAGCCACCCTTTGATCCCTTCCATCGTTAAAGCCTCCTTTTGATGAAACCATGTGCTCCCGTGTTTCCACACCTGCTCTTGTCTCTGCAAACAAACCCCTCGTCTGCTGGTAACCACTGACTCTGCAGACGACTGCTGTATCGCTCATGGTGTCAAAGACATTGTAGAGTTTTTAAAGCTTATGCCAGATGAGCGCTACTATATCCTAGAAGGATATTACTGGTACAGCTGTTGCAGGCAGCATCTGCTGGATCTAATTACTCTGTTTCTGTGGCTGTCAAAGAAATATTGTCTGCCTCTCTGACTCTCTCCAGTAGCCCTGCATTAGACAGGTCCAGTAATGCAGGTCTTATTACTGTGAATAAAGGGAAGACCTGAGAATGGACTTGTGAGCAGGAGTGATGTCACAGTCTGTTACCAATCAATACCACATCACGTTGTTAACACATACAATTAAAATATGCTTGAATAACTATTATCTAATCATATTGGGGTTCAAAGTGAACATGGATGTTTGTGGGACACTGACTTGACATGTCTTGACTTAAATGATCTTTGTCCGTTAAAGTTCATATACAATATGATCTGAGCATCTGAGCATTGACATTAAATTGTTTTAAAATCTTTTTCAGGTTTTCTTGGATTAACTAGAGAACCTATCAGCATATAATCATTAGTTTGTGAAATTATATTACTTATGGGACTATGTCTACTTGTCAGATCATCACATTGTGGTATTATGGCATAAATTTATGTCATCTAAATTTATGTCATCTATTTATGTCAAGATATTTGGTACTTCTTTAATCTTAGGCAGAACAACTAGTTGATGGCCAGTAGGGAGGCCTGGAAAAGGAGCTTTGTGGAACTACAGTTGTATTTTTGTCCACTCTTGTAATGACAACACAAAGTGTCCCCTGTCTTCAAATGGAATTCAAACCAAATTTAGCAGAGTTCCAGAAAGGCCGACCCTGTTTCCAGTCTGTCTGGTAATATGTTGTCGTTGACTGTGCTGATTGCAGTGCTGAGATCTAATAATGATGTGACTAAATCTTTTTCACTGTCTGTGTTTAATGGATGTAATTCAAGAGCAGCATCTATGCTGCTGTGTGGTCAAAATAGTGACTGGAAAACGTGAAAACAACTCTTGCAAACATGAAAGCAAGATTTTGAAAAACAGCCTCTTAAATTATTCTAACAAAAACTGGAGGTTTTATGCATGTCCGTGGTTAATTGTTTGCAAGTTGCATAGATTGCTCATTTAAAGACAAATGAAAAAATCATATTTGCAGGGACTGGAGACACTTTACTTACAAGCAAGCAGTTGTAAATTACCAGATCTGATTCAATGCAAATTTGCTAAAACCTATACAATACTGAGACAGTAGGTTCCAAATTCATGGCATCATTTACTGACTGTTACTTCAGAGAACTGACAGAAAAAGCACATCATCAATCCAAGTGCTGCTCCAACTCATATAAGGTTGATAATCAAAGCATGAATGAAATGCTTTGCCTGCTGAAGACCTGGCATTTAATAATATTAAAAAGACTGAGACTATTGCTGATCACCTTCTTGTTTTGCAGCAGTGATGAAATTTATAGAGAAAGAGTATGGTTTTCTGACAACAACTATGATTAACGTTGAATAATTCCTTTTGAGGTATATGCTATATTTAACAATTGCTAAAACATGACTTTTTAGGTGGAGGTCATGGTTGGTTGGCTGTGACCAATAGATAAGGTCTGGTGTTCATTATCATCTTTGGTTGTCAGCCAGGTGAGCTTTTTGAGGTTGTCCCATCTGAACCCATAAGTTTTGTTATCTGTTGAATCAGCAGATCTCCACTTCGTATTGCAGAGGTTTTACAGTTATTCTGCTCCTGTCACAATACATAATGCAATGCATTCCTGCTATTTGTAAGTTAGTCTTGTAGATAGTTACTTGATATATTGAAAGAAATACTAATTTACCATCTGTCAGATCACAATGAACACGATTAAAAATCAGTTTATCACAACTACAGATGTAATCTTTTTTCACATTTCTATTTGTTTGGATCAATAAAATTCAATAATCACGATCATTTTTGTAGACTTACATCCATTATCTTGATAGTTCTACATTTTTTGTAGAAAGGGACCTATAGTTCCATTGCTGCTCTGAAGGAACTGAGTCACATTGATTCCCTACCAACTTAGAGGTTTTTTGTTAACCAGTACTGTCACAATGCCTGAATATGGCCTCCATAAAGAGAGGCCATAGAGACAGACCCCACTGTATGGGAAGCTTAATTTAGTCCACAAATGAGAGTTGAGTTCTTAACCAGTAACTCTAAATTCACTGTGGGAATGTCATCACAATGCTTGTACCCCTTAAGCCCCCCACCCCCACCCAGGATATACCATCCTTTTCTCCTCTGTGACAGAATACACCCAGAATGGGTCTTCAATGAGTGAGTGATAGAGTTAGATATGCTGTAATGAAGTTTCATCTGTCTGTAAGAGCAGGCAGGAAACATCTCTCAGGTACAGTATGATGTTATCATGTGGCCTAATGGAGTCGCTTACTGGGTTTTAGTAGCATCCAACAAACCCTGTGGTCTCGACTAAGTGTCTTTACATTGATTTTCTGATTACAGTACATCAGTAAATCACATTGTTATGCAGCGTATGCTGCAGATCTATTCCTGATGTTTCTCATTTTTAACAAGAGTAACAAAACAAAACAAAAACAAAACAACAGGGATCTGTAGACGTGTATTGTGTTGTTTAGAAGGTGCTTTGTCAGAAGCACATCATGGTAAAATGAATGTTATTTTTTTGGCTGCTCCAGTAGAAAGCTATGTGCACAATGTTCAGTAGATAATTCATATTTAGCCTCAGAGAAGCTACATTAAGGTTTATCTGGACATCCTTCTCAATGCACAAACACATAACATAGTAACAGATCCATTCATGCACATGCAGTTCATGCAGTTTCCCAAATGAAAATCTAATTTTGAAACCAGCACCTGTACTGTATCATATCAAGCAGCATACATGTTGTTTGGAAATGACTCTTCTGCACCTGCAGGATCAAGATAACAAATTGGCATCTTTTGAATTGGCTCTCTTTCAGATGAGATACTCTCAAAATGGTATATTGTGACTTTCAAGGCCAAACAGGAGATGTAAATGAACTCTCCTCAGACATAGATGACCTCAATAGATATTAACGTTCAACATTTCACATCAGATTTGGTCAGGGGCCAGATTTCTATGTCACTTAAGATATGGGTTAGGGTTTAAAAACTATGTATGTGACCAGTTTAATATGTATACAAACATACTGAACTGGTCACATCTGTAAATCAATCACACCAAAACAGTTTACAGATAAAAGAGGGCATGGAGATTGGAAGTGTTTACCTCCAAACCAGTTTCAGGTTATTTGCGATAAGAGTATGTAGGACACTGAGGTATATTTTTAAACACAGCTGTTGGAACTTTTATTTGCTCACCTGTCCCTCTGTCACACCTGGACCAAACCGTAATCTCAAAAACACGCCAACACCTGCCAAACGTGTAAACGCTGACAGCCAGTCATGATAATGCATCTGCAACTGTAACGGGTAGATAAATGCACAACACAGAATAAATAGGAATAAATGGGCATTACAGAGGCAAATTAATTTGTAATGTGTGTGTTTATCATATTCAGCTATGATTCAAGCCTGAAGCTTCTGTGATTGGGAAATCTGAAAAACAAAACAACATGGAGGCCCTGAATTCATTCCACACCACCAATATCAGCATCAGCAACAATGGCAGCTTCTTCTCTGGGAGTCCATACACAGCTGTGGAGATCGCCCTGATCATAGCGGTGGCTGGATCTCTGAGTCTGATCACTGTCATTGGAAATATCCTGGTGATGCTCTCCATAAAGGTTTGGCTTTTCTGTTCTTTGTAATGTATGATTAAGCTTCCTGCACCTGCTGCTGCTTCTGTTGAGAAACATGGACAGATGTCTCCTGCAAGGTTTAATTATCTGTTTATGTCAGCGTTTCACAAATAGTGAATTTTTTTTATTATTTATTGATTTTATTTTATTTTATTTTTCGGTATCAAATGGTGCAATAAGTTGGTCAAAAATGTTTACAGTTTAAACGAGTTTTTAAAAAAAAATTCAAGCAAATTGATGCACTTCAAACTTTTCTGTTATAGGCTAAAAATAATGTTAATGAAATTATTCTTTGTTATAAATTGAACTATATTTCTTTTTCCTTTTTGCTTTCTTTAATGTAAATAAGGGTACAATGTTATGCAGAGGTGTACTTAACAATTTTATAGACAATTGATGTTATTTATAGTTGCGGCGGAGTGTTTGTGTGTGTTGGGGGGTGGGGCGCAAATTGTTTTCTTCTTACCAGGGGGGCGTAACAAAAAATAATTAAGAAGGACTGGTCTATGTCTTTTTAGAGCACATCAGGTGAAATTACTTTTCTGTGACTGTCTTAGCCCATTTCTCTGACTGTTGATCCTTTAGATAGTCTCTTATGTATCTACCTCACTGGGTTGAGTCAAACCCTGGACCCAGGTTATGCATTTGTTATAAAAATTGAATGTATCACCTGTCTAAGTTGTATCACATTGAATGCCTTCAGCAGTACACCCTTCCTAATTGTGAAGCAGATCAGATGAACATCTGATGAGATATTTAGAGGACTGGCAGACAATGCTTCCTTGTTTTACTGATGAGAAAACTCACATCACATTGCACGATAAAGATCTCCTTTAATCTGACAGCCTGCTTCTTGTTGTTTCTCTAAAGGTAAACAGGAACCTTCAGACTGTCAACAACTACTTCCTGTTCAGCCTGGCCTGTGCAGATCTCATTATTGGCATCTGCTCAATGAACCTTTACACTGTCTATATTGTGATTGGCTACTGGCCCCTGGGAGCTGTAGTGTGTGACCTGTGGTTGGCTGTTGATTATGTTGTCAGCAACGCCTCAGTTATGAACCTCCTGATCATCAGTTTTGACCGTTACTTCTGCGTCACCAAACCGCTCAGCTACCCGGCACGGCGTAGCACCAAGATGGCAGGCTTGATGATCGCTGCAGCCTGGGTGTTGTCCTTCATCCTGTGGGCACCAGCCATTTTGTTCTGGCAGTTCATTGTAGGAGGGAGAACCGTCCCATCAGATGAATGCTACATCCAGTTCTTCTCAAACCCGGCGGTAACATTTGGGACAGCAATAGCCGCTTTCTACCTACCAGTGGCAATCATGATCTACCTCTACTGGCGCATCTCCAAGGCCAGTCGTAGTCGCATGAGGAGAGATAGCAGAAAGACCTCAGGCACCAGTATAGGAGAAGGTCCTTATCACAGCCAGGAGGATGGATGTGAGAGCCAGAAAGTCTTCATCCCACCAAGAGATGTGCAGGAGGAGGCAGGGGATGGAAAAGAGAAGGAGCAGCAGCAGAACGGACGTGGGCCCTGTAAGGAGGAAAGAACTGAGCAGATGGACTCCTCAGCTGACAGCATCCGTCCTTCCACATCTAAGGACCCGGTCCCTGAGTCAGTTCAGGCGGTCTTAGATGGCGGGAAAAAGGCAAACCAAACACAGCCTCCTTCCCCAGAGAACTCAGCTGCTGACAGACAAAGTTTGGTCACCAGGACGCTGTTTAAGGTAAGTTTGATTGATGGATGAAACGCTACATAGTGATTGGAATCGAATGAACAATACAAATTTGATCAGAATCAAGACTATCAAATTGTTACCATTAGGGATGGCAGTATCAGTTTAGTTCAAAATTATATTTCAATATTTCAACTCTTAAATGTGTTGGTGCAAAGCTTAATACAGCTACTTGTCGTCCACAGTGGATGACATTCATTCATTTTAGTGATTCTCTGAATTTTTCATTTCTAACACCATCGTAAATCTCATGTCTGAAGTATTCAGCAGGGGCAAAATCTCGTTCCCTTAAAGGGTGTATTTGCTCAGATAACTTTTAAGGGGCAAAATTCATATTTATGACAGGATACGTGGGATTTAAACCAATGAACTGAAATGTCTTAATGGATTAATGGATTTGCAATGAAATGTTTTTCCTCTAAGGATAAAATACTCTTCTCAAACGATCTTATGACTTTTAGAATAATGATGTCATCATGAACAAAAATGACTGCAAATGAAAACTTGTATACGAGATGTAGGGATGCTGTAGATGGCAATGTCACCCTCAATCCAAATATTATTGAGAACATCAACACAATATGTAACTATGCCTCTCAAAGCTGTAATGAGATGCTATTTGTGCAACCCTGTTCACACACCAGAATATCCACTAGTGTCCGCTTCACTTTAATTTCCCCAACAAGTGCTGCCTCAAAGTCCCAAAGCTTTCCTACGCCTTTAGACTTTGTTTTGTGTATTGTCATGGGATTGAAATCAGATACTGTACCTAGAAATATCAGAATCAATGGACTTCCTTCCTGTAAACGTCCATGTGCCAGTGGGAAAGTGACATCAGTGCATTTCAACTATGAGAATTTATTACGTCAGCTTTAATAGATGTCCATTGTTTACAGCTTGTGGACAAATAATACCAATAAATTATAGTTTTAAAAAGATAAATACATTTTTTCTCTTCCCTTACTTTATCCATTCTAGGTAACAAAACAGACTGCTATAGCAAAGTGGAAAAGGAAAGGCATCTCTTCCAGGGAGAAAAAGGTGACACGCACCATTATGGCGATCCTTGTTGCTTTTGTCGTCACATGGACACCGTACAACGTCATGGTCCTTATCAACACCTTCTGCTCCGTCTGCATCCCAAACACCCTCTGGACCATCGGCTACTGGCTTTGCTACATCAACAGCACCATTAACCCAGGCTGCTACGCCTTGTGCAACGCCACCTTCAAAAACACCTTCAAGCACCTGCTCCTGTGCCAGTACAAGAACATACGCTCAGCACGGTGAGGGTGAACACACCAACGGATGTTTCTGATGGATTCAAAATGATGCCAATGAATCTTGCAAATTGACACAACACAAGTAAATTTATGGAATAGTTATCTTCTTTTTCTTGCACAGTAAGTCTTTCTTTTCATTTCTATTTTAATGAAATTAGTCTTACAGCTGAAGAAAATAAAAGTTACTGACATTAAACATGTTTATGTATATATATGTATGTATGTATGTATGTATGTATGTATGTATGTATGTATGTATGTATGTATGTATGTATGTATGTATGTATGTATGTATGTATGTATGTATGTATGTATGTATGTATGTATGTGTGTATGTGTTTGTGTGTATATATACAGTATACATATATATACAGTATATATATATATATATATATACAGTATACATATATATACAGTATATATATATATATATATATATATATATATATATATATATATACACACACACACACAGTATATATACACTATATATATCATGATTCTCCAAACGGCGGCACGGTGGCCCCTCACAACACGGCGGGTCCGGGTTCGAGTCCCACTTATTGTGGAGTTTGCGTGTTCTCCCCGTGTCTGCGTGGGTTCTCTCCGGGTTCTCCGGCTTCCTCCCATCTCCAAAAAAGCATGTGCTTGAGGTTGATTGGCCGGTCCCAAATTGCCCGTAGGAGTGAGTGTGTGTGTGCATGGTTATCCGTTTTTGTGCACTGGCGTCATGCCCGGAGTACCCCCCGCCTCTCGCCCTATGTCAGCTGAGTTAGGCTCCAGCTCTCCGTGACCCCCTACAGCGGATGAAACGGTAGAGAATGAATGAATGAATGATTCTCCAAACAAAACATTGTGATAGGAATGCAGCTTATTGTGAATATGTACATTTAAACGGAGCCACATGAGGGTCTCACTTCAGCAGGATGCTTTCCTCTTTGCTTCTCCTACAAGAACTTGTGCTGTGTGTTCTTTGATTATGCAAGCTGTTGATCTTGATGTTTTTGATACTCAGTGACTTTAACTCCAGAATGAAAGTATACATCCGAATTATTGAAAAATTATTACACAGTATTCTGTGGCTGATGCTCCTCCTGTGAGGCGGGAGTGCAAAAAATTGAGAGTAAAAAGGAATGAAAGAGTATTTGCAACTGTACACTGTCTTTCTGTGTGTGTGTGTGTGTGTGTGTGTGTGTGTGTGTGTGTGTGTGTGTGTGTGTGTGTGTGTGTGTGTGTGTGTGTGTGTGTGTGTGTGTGTGTCTGTGTGTGTGTGTGTGTGTGTGTGTGTGTGTGTGTGTGTGTGTGTGTGTGTGTTTGTGCATGAGTGCGTGCGTGGCGCGCGTGTGTGTATGTGTGTGCGTGCATGTGCATGTGCATGCTTCCACCAAGGTTAGATTTACTCATATTTAGCAAATGTCATCTGTAATCCATCATGTCATTGAGAAATACATCTAAATGGGATTTTGTCTGAACCCTGTTTTTCTGTAAATGTTAAAAGTTTTCTGAAGATGATAATCATAAAACGTTTAGCCTGTTTTTGTTACATAACCTGTTTCAAATGTCGTCTGAATTAAACTGGTGCAAAGAAGAAATGAGTCTGATTTATTGTGTTGTTCATTCATTTTCATCAACTGCTTTTTGTTGACATAAAGTTTCTGTTGACATACTATACAAGCTAAAACTTTTATTGAAAATATGTTGTACACTTCAATACGTGTATTCTTTCTCACACCTTACTTTCTTACTGGGTTCATCTTTCATTTTGATACAGGTGCCTGACCTCAGAAAAAACTTTTGACTCGATTAATTTCAGGGAAACATGAAAATTCCATACATACCTAGAAGAACACACAATAGAGCACATATCACTGCCAAGGTCTTTTTTTAATTAATGATTTCATACTCAATTTCCATTGATATGAGCACAAACTGTTTCCTAAGGTTGTTTTACCAGAAAGAGACAGAAGCTGAAATCTCTGACAGACCTCTGACAGCTGCATTGATTTCAAAAAGCGTAAACTCAAATAAAACCTTCACTGGTCTTAAATTAAGCACAGGCACACAACTTTTCATGTCTGTCTCAGGATAATGACCAGGTGTCTAAGTGAACACTGAAACAGGTTTTATTTGCTGTAATCATTGCTCCTATTGAACAATTCTTTCCAAAAGGGGTTGTTTTGAGAATCATGTCATGATTCATCCATGGCAAAAGAGGAACTCAGTTTCAGAATCCAAACAAGAACATGACACCTGATTTAAATACAGCACAAAAACCTTAAATCTGAAAACCACACCAATATGTTTGAGACAAGAGATTACCGTTTGGCCTCTTGTCCTTCAGTCTGGCAAAGGACATTTAAGGGAGGTCACTGGTCGCCGTGGGGCCTCTGGCGATTCCGCTAAGGTTTAATGTAAACATCTACAAGTAGCTGATTGTTTATTGTGTAACCGTCTGTTTCCACTGCACTCATGATTTGAGCACATTATGATTTAAGCCATTGTTATCAAAGACAACACAAAAGTGGCTCCTCAAGTCTAAATGCCTTCAGATCTTAAGTGTTATGTAAGTGTTTTGTTTGAACTTCGACAGGAATTCTGCAAACATCTCACAACCTCCTGTTACACAAGACCGTCTGAGAACATGTTGACGATCACCTCAGTGACACTTCAAGCAAGTTACGTTCCCACATTTCCAGGTTACATTTCCCTAAAAAGACAGTACTCAGATCAATGTTTACCCTGTATACACTACAACCATGACCTATTATTGACTTTATATGTCGTCAAAGTAACCCAATAACCCACGCTGTTTATTATAAACAGAAGTCCTCCAATGCATGCGGGCAGGGTATGTCTCAGCCGCCACGACCGTCTGGTGTCACATCTCCTGCGCAGAAATAGAAATCACTTCATTCCTGGTTGCTAGCAGAATCATGGCAGAAGAGAAGAGCCAGACAGCAGCATCCTGGGAGAACAATCCACTACCTGATGTGTATCCTGAGTCTCACAAGGAGGACGGAGAGGCGCAAGCTCCTGATACCAAAACCGGTCAATCAGAGAACTACAGCCCCAAACTGTTGAAGATGCTGAAGGCTGCAGAGAGCAGATGGACGCCTCAAGATCGGGACAGGGATGAGGAAGAGGCACCCGAGTCTGAGGCAGGAGTGGCTGAGGCTCGGAAGACTGACATGGTGAGCAGAGACACCCATCCAGAATTTATATATAGTTGATAAATCTCTAAGCATACTCCACAGGAAGCGTGAATCTGCATATAATCAGGCTGTTAATGATTTTAGTTGGAATATGCAGGTCTCTATGAATGTTTGACCGGCACTCCCAGGCACACAGTTCTCTCTTTTCTTTCTCTTTTAAAAAATACTGCACAGGTATTTTTACCAAATCTTTGGCCCAGTCAAAAGTTAATTTACATTCCAGTGGAATAAAGTTGAAAGACAACAGATGAAATTAAGATATGCATGGATCCAGGAAGAACTGCTGGAAATTCAGTCAGTCTTTTGTCAGTTAAATGTTTGAAAGATTCAGTGTTAGAGAGTTCTTAGCCAGACTCCTTCTGCTTGAAGCATAGCCCGCTGGATGTCTGTTTGAATTGTGGGTAATAACAATGCTGTGTTGTGATCAGGTAGAAGAATTTGTAACATGAAAAGGAATAAAATAAAATTCCTTCATTCATTCATTTATTTCTTGAGCGTTCCCTCCGCTTTCGCGGGTCACGAGAGTTGCTGGAGCCTGTCCAAGCAGAGTTACACGTATGAGGCGGGGGAGAAGCTCCACACACATTGCCAATGCATTGCAAAACCACACCAACAACAAAAAACCACTCAATCATACACTCACATCTATGGACAATTATTGGAGTAATAAATAAACAACCGGTCTTATTCCATGTTTTGCAGGTCATTGCGATGCTAAATGTTTGGATCACTCTTACAAAAACTTCATTCCTTTGTTACTGTACTGTACTTCCATACAGTAAGGGACATGCCAGAGAAAGAACTTTTAAATAGACAGATCAAAACCAAAGCCGCAGGTCAGCATAGCCTTAGTTTTTGTTCCCAAATCCTACTTTTCTTTTGATGCAACCGCATGTCATCTTTTATTCAAACCTTGCTGGCTAATAAATGCGCCCAATTCATAGCATAGGCATTGTGTTATAAAGTTGACCTTCCGAACCCAAGTTGAGTCCACCCTAATTGACATTATCTGTCCATTTGAGGAGCTCATCCGTGGACCCAGGCGATGTTCCACAATGGTTTACAGGCTGTGTCGTACTTTCCGTGACAGGTGAATGGATCAGCATGTGTGACACTGAGTGTCCCATTAAGAGCCTTTCACAAACACTGTGGAGTCAGAAAGCCATGATCGTCTGAACTGCTCCCTGTCCCTGCCTTCAGTTGTAAAGCTTGTGTTGTTTCACTTTGCCGGTTCTTTGGTTCTTCTATTGCTGTAGCTGCTCTCTTTTCTTTCTCTCTGTCTCTCTAACAGTTTCTGTGAATGTATGTTCTTGTATACATTCCTCTTTACTGTCTCCTTAATGCATACCCTGAGAGCAGAGTGCATTTGTACATACATTCATCTATAATCAAGTAATACTTGACTGAGCTTCTCTGTCCTCACAGCACTTTTTCTTCCCTTCATCTCTAATCTGTTCTATATTTTCCCACAGTTCACCTCTATAATCGTCACAAAGACTCCATTTGTCTCAGGTGGTACTTCCTCCTTTCTTTTCTCCACCTGTCCTTTGAGGGTGTGGCTTGAAGTGTCAGTCTGTGAACTCTTGATTTGGTTCAGCAACATCGGTCTACATCCTCTGTGGAGTTGCTGTAATGGGAGTGAGAAGCAGCATGAGGAAAGTTTACAATCTATCTAGCATAACTAAGGCCAAGGACCAGGAGGCAGTGCAGTCTGTCTGCATCAAGGTATCAAAGCTTTTGTTTCTGACATGCTGTCACCATTTCTAGAAAAGAGTCAGATTTTCATAACTTGAGTATGGTAGCAATAAAGTTGCTTTTCTTAATTAGTACAACTGAGAATTTTACAAACAAATCTTAGTACAAATTAGTCCATAATGATTTTGCATTACCTCATCCTTGCAAATTAAAACTGCTTAATTCCACTGGATTTCATTGCACCCTCAAAGGAGCTGAAAAGGAGACTTATTTTCTGAGTACTGTGAGAGACCATTTCTTTCATTTTACGTTAAAGATTAAGCTTTAGCTCCTTCTGTGTTCAGCTGATTGCAGTGAATATATCATTACTCAACAACAGGGGCGCAGTTTAATGTTACACCAGGTATGACAGCAGTCACCAGGTTCTCAAAAATAATTCTGGATGAAAAATCTTAAAATTAAGTTAAAATCAAGTCTTAAATTCAGGATTTAATATTATTATATTAATATTTTCAGATTAAATCAAACAGCCGTCAATATAGTGCTTAGAGGAAAAATCAAATGTGATTAATACTCCTGTTAAACTCATGACTGATTTCAGATGGCCTTTTAACTTGTAACTCCTACAGTGACTGACTCTGTGGACCTCAGTGTTTCTTCTCACAATAGCTGAGGTATAAAAACATACAGATGTGTGAACTTTGTTGTGGACATTGATATTGCACATCTTCAGGTGTAGCAGCTGACGGGACCTCTCTTGTATTTATAGTCACAGTTGGATTAGCTGTGTGACGTGAAGCACATTTCTGAATCTTTCCTGATAATGACGCCCTCTCCCATTTCAGCTATAATGAATGTGATTACTTATAAGGGTAAGACTTGTTAGTTGAGCGTGGAGGCTGCTCAGCTATCAGGGTGTTGTGTTTCGACCTTGATCTGAATGAGAGTCAATTTAGCTTTTAAAATGAAGGAGGAACCTTCATGTCTCATCACAGGAGGAGAATGACAGAATCTTCACGTTATATTTCCCATAGGGTAACTACAGAAGTGGGTTAGTTGTGAGAAAAATGTCATACTCTCTACTTAACGGAGGTGAACTAAATGTAACGTACCCTGGAGGCAGTTTATCTGCAATTATCTGTATTTATCATGCTCATAGTACTGAAACCAGAGTGTATTTGATCATTTCAAGATCACTTCTTTTTTCATTGATGGCATTCCTGAGCAAAGCATTTGTTTATTACATGTTGGGTTTAAAGTATTTTTTGGATAAGTTGTATGCAATTTGAAAAGTTTGTTGTCTGAGTCATTCTGCTTGGTGTAATACCACCACATGGACTCTGAAGCAGTTATCTGACCTTCCTAGATGAATCTGTTGTTAGCATTTCCCTCAAATCAAACCCACAATGATCCCAACACTCAGTATATACAGATGGGTCATTGTTTGGGAGTGTAAGATTCCTGTGACAGCCAGCGAGCCACGCTGGATGGTGAGATGGCAGTAGATACAAGATGAAGATAGTGAGAACACAGTGGTGGTCAAGTTTAAAAACACAAAGAAGAAAAATCTGTTTTAAAAGGTGGTGCATAAATTCAATCAGGATCAATAAAATTGAGTTTTGTTTGCGACCTGCAGAACACTCTGACCTTTTATCTTTTTTGCTTCTCTTTTTGGCGCCACAGCAAATACAGCTCACTGAGCAGAAACAGGAGTTCAACAAACGTCCCACAAAGACTGTTCGTCGCTCTCTGTCTCGTTCCATCTCCCAGACATCTGCAGATAGCTTCAGCTCAGGTGTGAAGCCAGGAAAACACAAACATTCTTAACTCTATCTTTGGTATGTGCAGTGATCCAGCTCTGATTCCATCAGCACCAGTAGTGCAGGCCTTAAGGATAAGCCCTAGAGCTTTCTAGCTCAGCTTAACTTTAATTTAAAAGTCCTCTGATCGGCTTTTTGATTTGGTACTACTCTGTAAGCCTATCTCAATTACTTCTATCACACACACAGTTTCAAAGTTTAGAAAAGACTCACTGAGAAGGCATCTGATTACTGAAACAGTTTGGAAAACCAGAGTGAATTTTTAGACCTCATAATAAACCTCATTAGGAAATCATTGGTCTCTGAATAGTCTTTGACGTGTTTTATGTTGAAATACTGTGATAAAATACACTCACTGTATATATATATATATATATATATGAATATAATAATAGATTAAAAACATGGGCAGGCAAAGCTAACAAGAAGAATTGCAATTAAAAAAAAGATACATTTTACATCATAAATCTGTGTAACCCTTTATTGTTTCTTTGTATCACCATATTTAAATTGCTGTGTGAACACATAAGATAATTATGTCAGCTTAAATCCTTTGTGTATTCCACACCATTAGCACTGATAATAAAGTAGTATTTTACAAACATTCTATACCTTTATTTTATTGGATACATGTACAAAATAAATATATATAGTTCAATCAAGCAATCAGTCAAATAAATACTTATTTGACTGAAATAAATCTGCTTCAGATGACATGTGGTGATTACGATTTCTCTGTTGTAGCATTCAGTGAAAGCTCAGATGATGAGTCCTCTCCCAGAGATAAGCGTCAGCAGAATTCCAAGGGTTTCTCTGACTTCTGTGTCAAAAACATCACACAGGCTGCTTTTGGACGCAGAGAAATAGAGATTGCAGAACAAGGTAAAAGATCCTCGAACCAATGTGTTAAAGCATGCACGAAATTAATACTGCTATGTAAGGCAGTCATTAATGATCAGCGTCTTTCTGTGATATTTAGAGATGCCAGCGCTGATGTTTCTGAGGAAAAGAGCAGGTGGTGAGAAACCTCTGGCTGGAGCCAAAATGTTGGGCTGCACACACATAACTGCACAAACTGCGGTTCGTTCAACACACACTCAAGCATTGTGGAGTGTCACAGATGTAGTTAAATGAATATTCAAAGCAAAATAAAAAGTGTTTTTCAGCATGTTGTCATCTATATTGCACTGTTACTCTATTATCTATATCATAAATAATATTTCTATAATGAAGTTATAAAAGACCAAGAGAAGGTAAGCTAGTTTGTGTTCCCCTGCAGGTGCTGATTGAGACTTTGTCTGCATTAGGGGCTCAGTGTCGCTGGGCGGCCTGCAACATCTTCTCTACCCACAACGCTGTTGCTGCTGCTCTCGCTGAACGAGGTATAGGCTTCGTCAACTCATGTTTTATTATCCTAACCATCAGCAAAAAGAGGAGAGAGGTGTACGTGTGGGCAGTCATGTCTTGTTCAGTTTCCTGAGCAAATCAAAAACTTGTTATGTGTGTTGTGTACCACAGGTAATTTTAGGCATTTTATTTTATTTTTTTTAATTTAAAGGTTGAACATTTTCTTTGAAAGATGATGAGCAATAAAGTCAATAAATTTAGATAATTTATTCCTATTTTCCTTCAAAGTAATGCACCCATGGTCAGCTATTTGGAGCACCTCATACTGATTTTGTGATGTGTTTGCTCAAACGTTGTGTGTCTGTTCTTTGTTCATTTGTTTTCCACTTCACTTGTATTCTTCTATATTCTGCATGCCTATGTTTCTGTGTCTGTGTTCCTGCTCTGTGCTTTCAGTATTTTGATTACCTATTTGATTTTTTATTTCTTCTGCCAAAGTGAGTTGAAGGTCATGTAAATATCTCAACAAGTCGTCAACTCATGATGCTCCACTGTGATAACAGTAGATTTTGTACCATAATATTACAGCCGCCAATATGTAACTGAGTTCAAGCAGGTTCAGAGTCATTGAAAGGGATTCCATGAATCTGTGAAATGTAAAAAAGACAATTTAGATTAACAATAGATCTGGATTCTCCTTGATATAAAATTTTATTAATGTTGATGTTGTCAGTGAGGTTTCTGTCTGAGGGATTTCTAGTTTGCCTTTTTTGATGACATTCATTGACTTTACTCATGGGTGATTTCTTACCACCTCCTGTAAGTTTACTAAATGAACATTTCTTTCATTATGCTTGTTTGCCTTTAATTGTGTCAACTTGACTGTTTTTCTGCTTCCCTGCTTCTTCTTTTTCTGATCACCTGTTCTGTCTCAGGAATCTCCATCTTTGCATGGAAAGGAGAATCAGAGGATGACTTCTGGTGGTGCATTGACCAATGTATCTCTGCTCAAACCTGGCAGCCCAACATGGTACGGTCATCAAACACCCTTGACATGTTGGATGTATAAAAAAAGAAAAAAATCTCAACAACAGTTATCAAAATGGCCTGTTTTTTTGGTTTAATCGTGTGGTAAAATTTTCCTTGTATTGTAAAAAACTGAAATTCAGCAAAATAGCAGTAGCCCTATTCAGCATTATCATCTCTTCCTGAACATAATGACACTGTTCATGTAAATAATTTGTGAATTTCTAAAGAAATAAGTAGTTGTTTTTTTTTAAATTTCCAACTCTTCTTGGTTCTTAAAATGCAATACACTTTACCACAAAGTGCCTGAATGGATGAGTTTAAGTTTTGGTAAACTGTGCCTTGAATGAATTTTCCACAATGATTAACAACCTGTTAGAAAACGATGGAGTATTCAGGTTTTTTTCCACTTGCTAGATTCTGGATGATGGGGGTGACCTGACCCACCGGATCTATAAGAACCACCTGAGACTGTTCAAAAAGCTGAAAGGCATCGTGGAGGAAAGTGTTACTGGCATTTATCGGTTAGTTTCACATAAATCCTGAATGATTTTCAAACAAGTTTATGTTTCTCTGGCTCATATTTGTCCCACAATTCAGGTTATACCAGCTGTCAAAGGCAGGCAAACTGTGTGTTCCTGCAATCAACGTTAATGAGTCTGTGATCAAACAGAAGTTTGACAACCTTTACTACTGCAAAGAGTCCATACTTGATGGGTAATAAATAATATTTTCAGCATAAACAGGTAAAAGAAATGGGGCAGTGTGGAGCTTTATGCTTCTGTTTAACTCTTCTTTCAGCTTGAAGCGAACCACAGATGTCATGTTTGGAGGAAAACAGACGGTGGTGTGTGGGTACGGCGAGGTTTGTAAGAAAGCCTTTGCCAGCATTACTGTTCTCAACAAAGATCTATTAGAACTGATCTAATTACATGTTTTCTCTCATAGGTTGGCAAGGGTTGCTGTGCTGCCCTGAAAGCGTTGGGTGCCATCGTGTATGTGACAGAAGTGGATCCCATCTGCGCCCTTCAGGCCTGGTATGAATGCGGAATGTCACTACCAGCACTGATATGAAGTGTAGCATAGTGAGAATGAATACCTACTTTCTCTCCTCCTGTTAGCATGGATGGTTTCAGAGTGATTAAACTGGCTGAGGTGGTCAGACTGGCGGACATAATCATCACTTGCACAGGTGATGACTATGAACTAAACATTTTGACGTCTTACAGTAATTGTAGTAACTTACAATTATGTTTGACTTAATGTATTTTGCTGCAGGCAATAAAAACGTGGTGTCAAGGGAGCATTTGGACAGAATGAAGAATGGCTGCATAATCTGCAACATGGGACACTCCAGTACTGAAATAGATTTGGTATGAGCAGAGATTGTGCATATTCATGTCCATTTGAAGCTCTGTATAAAAACGTGCTTGCGTGTTTGAACTTGGGCTCCTGATTCTCAGGCAAGTTTGCAGACTGCAGAGCTAAGGTGGGAGCGTGTGAGGCCCCAGGTGGATCATGTCATCTGGCCTGATGGAAAAAGAATTGTCCTGCTGGCAGAGGTGTTGATACTGTTGTTATTGTAATTAATGTTGTACATATATGCCAAAGGCATAATGTACAGAAACCTATTTTGATGAAAGCCCCAAAGTGAGCTCCAAACTATAGAGGTTGACCTGTAAGAGATTTTATTTTGAAATCCAGTATGGGCCAGTTTAATTGAGCTCCACTGAAATTTGTTGCAGATTATTTAGATTATGTTAATGATTTTTTATTTATTTTACCATTTTTATTTATTTGCTAGCGAACAGTTTCATTACAAAAAAAGCAGATAAAAATCTTAACAAAAATCAATGATTTCATACTAGAGACATTCTCCGTACATGCAATATGATTAATTTACTTGTGAAGTAGATTGTTTAGTAATGGGAAGGCTAGGATTTAATTTTAAAAAAGACCAATTAGTAAATGATATTTTAAAAATAAAGGAGTAAGGTAATAAATCTCATGCTTCAAGATATGAGGACAATATTTCTGCTAGCCTTAAGTGCCATTTATTTGCTAATGCTAAAAATAATGTAATACAGTACAATTAGCCAAATTTCATACTAAAGTTTGCATGTAGCTGCAAGCAAAATGACCAAGTTATAAAAACAACGTCAAACCTTTTACATCCTCTTGGTTACACAGAAACCACACTAGGAGGAAGACGACTGGTTATCATTATTCATTGCAGTTTAAGTCTGTATTTGTTTGATCTTTAGTGTAACATTTCCTTAAAGGTCATGTTGTTATTAGGTAATGATGAATTGCTTGTTATTTTATGTACAAGTTAAAAATAAAGAAAATACAGACACCTAATTTTCAATGTGCTGTTTTGTTGTTACTAGGCCCGCTCCAAACCACAATCATTCATTACCCTTAATGTGATTAACAATGACCTCCTGAGATCGAAAGTAAAACACAGAATACGTGATTGAGGTATTTGTGGGGTTTCTTTTACATTTTCAGGGTCGTTTGCTAAACCTCAGCTGCTCCACTGTGCCATCCCTTGTCCTCTCCATCACTGCTACAACTCAGGTAGGATCATTCTATTCAGCAAAATGCAGGCAGCAACGCTTTCTTATTGTAGACAGCTTACAGATGTCTGTAGGGCTGGTGACAGCAAGCTGGCACTGTGGTAACAAATGGTTACCGTCCTGTGTGTCAGGTCCTGGGTCTCATCGAGCTGTACAGCGCTCCAGATGGACGATACAAACAGGATGTCTACCTGCTACCAAAGAAGATGGGCAAGTCCTTTGCTTAAATATTTTAGGAAAAAAAGTTTTCCCTGTCTTTACATTCAGAACTGATAAATCTGTACATATTTTAGATGAATTTGTAGCCAACCTACACCTGCCCACATTTGACGCTCACCTGACAGAGCTGAGTGATGAGCAGGCCAAATACCTGGGCATTGGCAAGCATGGACCATTCAAACCAAACTACTACAGGTGAGAGAACATGAAGGCACACACACACACACACACACACACACACACACACACACACACACACACACACACACACACACACACACACACACACACACACACACACACACACAAAGAATTACAGTACAGTACATATAAGACAAATATCTCTTCAAACAGGTACTGACCTCCCGGAGCTGTCAGGCTGAAGCAGAGCCCTCCAGTCCTGCAGACACTGACGCCCTCTACAGTCCAAATATTAATCAATAGTAACAGAAGACTCCAAACTTCAACTGAAGTTGATTGATTTTTGTTTGTGTGTGTGGTTGTATTTGCTTCATGCTTTTGTTCCTTGCTATACGTGTTCAAAGAATCCAGAATGTCACAGCAATAAAATTTTAACTGAAGCTGAAAAGACTCAAAATGAAACACTAGTGCTGAATGGAAGCTGAATAAAATGAATTACTAAATGTGATTAACAGATTATTTGAAGATATAAATTGACATCTGAAGTGATTATCAATCAAATGTCAGTGAGGGAGAAACAGCACACCTAAAAATGTGTCATGTCTCATGTCCTATAACCCTGACTTACATGTAAACTTATTCCTTTTTCCTGGATGTAACATTAACCTTAAACTGCTAGAAATGAAGCACACATAAGAAGCTATAATAAAACTTTTCTCTTCCTTGAAGTATATTTTCTTGCATTTTAATGTAAAAAAATTACTTATGTGTACCCCTGAAATATATTTAGTATAATACAGTATACTGTAATCAATGGGTCTATGGAACTTTTACACCACAAAGACCTGGAATTGAACTGACCTCACAATCAATTCGCACGAGACAATTTGGAGCAAATTAAATATTTTTTTAAAAATGAAAACAAAATTTTGACTTTGAAATCAGGAATCTATAAATCTATAAAATATTTTTCGTGCGGTCGGAATCCACCTTTGTACTCACCTCTTTCGATCACTACATTTGTCAAACAATGGGAGATCCGTGTTGTTCTGACAGTGTTTCCCCACTAGAGGGCGTAAGAGCTCTGTGATGCGGTATCCGACTCAGACGCGCTCACACCGGCTCACAGTCCCTACGCACCGGAATGCGGTTCTCCACATAGATTTTTTTTCTGAGATTAGTGAACATGTTTGCACTTAACTTTTTTTTAAAAAGTTGCCCTTTTTGTCGCCCTCATCTTTATTCCTTATTTCAAAGTGTCAAACAAGATCGGACATGACAAAACACTTATCTGAGTCATTTGAGTGGTTTGGACACACGGCAACAAACACTGAATGAGGACTACCCTTCATTTTCCTCTCAGTTTTTCCTCCCAGGCTACGAGTTTAACTGATGAATTCGCAGTCAGAACTGTCTTTGGTTTCTGCTTCATTAAACATAGCTACTCTTCCAAGAAGATCCAGCTGGTCACATGACATCATTATCTCTTTTCCGCAATTGTTCCATCATGTCTCATGAAATCCTAAAAATACCCCCTTGTCCATGGATTACTGTAATCCAGAGCCGCCCCCCCTCCTCCTCTGTGTACCTTTTCTCACTGAACGCTGCACCTTGTTTGATATGGACAACAGACGTGATTCTTGTCTTATCACTATGATAACGAATGAACCAAACCTCCAATTAATGTCCTGTGTTTCCTTCAGTTTACATTTCATGTATTCCTCATAATCTGAAGTAAGAGAGAGAGAGAGAGAGAGAGAGAGAGAGAGAGAGAGAGAGAGAGAGAGAGAGAGAGAGAGAGAGAGAGAGAGAGAGAGAGAGAGAGAGAGAGAGAGAGAGAGAGAGAGAGAGAGAGGGTTTGTATGTCGTGCTGATAATCAATTGGTTGGTGACGTATCTCAGAATGACAAGTAATCTGTTCAGCCAATCTGCTGTTGGAATCATGATCAGTTTAAAAGACTAGAAATAATAAATACAAGTCACAGTTCTGTGACTGTCAGTATATTGCTGTCTACCTGCATCTAGCCCCTACTGATGCATCTAACCTACCAAACTTGTAAACTGACTGTGCTTATGTAGCACCTTTCCAGTCTGATGATTTAAACACCAACATGTTTCCATTCCATTCACCTGATGTGCTGGTGGCACATCAGGTGTGATGTCCACGAACATCATCATTCACACAGCCTCAGAGAAGATTCACTGCGAACCACCAGACTTTGATAGGTGTATGGATGGACAAGGGTAACCCAATATACCTCCTGAAGCAGGGGCATATAAAGCGGTGACTTACATAACACTCAGTGAAGATTACCTCTTTAGACAGACAGACAGACAGACAGACAGACAGACAGACAGACAGACAGACAGACAGACAGACAGACAGACAGACAGACAGACAGACAGACAGACAGACAGACAGACAGACAGACAGATACTTAATTAATCCCAGAGGAAATTGCATATATCCACTGCTCAGGCATTACATAATGAATAAATACTGGATAAACACCAGGAGAAAAAGAAACACTGACACCAAAGGACATATCACAACACATATACTACACTATCAGACACATGCAGCACTAACAGGACAAATACTAAACTAAAACTAAATTATAAACAGTATAAAATAAAATAACATAGATAAAAATAAAAAAGTGCAAGAGAAAATTAGCAGGAGGCCCACATGGTAGGTAATGTACACCTTTCTTACAATGTAAGGCATGTCACTATCTAATATCACATCACAACACCTTGGCCCCATTACACTGCAGCACAGGCTGACATCCCATCTCCTTCCCTCCATTCAACCACGTGCAGAACTCGCCACCTCCCCCCGCTCCTCCTGAGAGAGTCATTGTACCCCCTGATGGCATGGGGCATGAAGGAGGACCTCAGCCTCTCTGAGGGGGCGCTGTGTGACAGTAGTCTGCCGATGAAGGTGCTTCTCTGCTGGGAGAAGGTGGTGTGTAGGGGATGGCTGGTGTTGTTCATGGTAGTCCTGACTTTGGACATGGTCCTGCTCTCCAGAAGCATCTCCAGAGTCCAGGCTCAGCCCGACCACTGAGCCCGCTCTGCAGATGAGTCTGTTAAGATGATCCATATCTCTTTTCCTGGCCCCGCCACAACACAGTGTGCTGGCGTATGACAGCACACTGAAGACTACGGACTGATAGAACATGAGAAGGAGCTTAGGACAGATGTTGAAGGAGGCCAGCCTCCTCAGGTAGTACATCCTGCTCTTCCCCTTCTTGTACACACAGTCCGAGTTGAGTGACCGGTCCAGTTTGCTGTCCAGCTGCAGTCCCAGGTACTTATAGTTTTCTACCACCTCCACCTCACTGCCCTCGATGATCACTGGCTGTGGAGACGGAGGTGCCTGCCGGAAATCCCACCATCTCCTCCGTCTTTGAGACGTTGAGGCTGGAGCTGGTTCTGCTGGCACCACTCCACGAAGTCAGCCACCAATGCCCTGTACCCCCCCCATCACCCTCCCGGATGCATGCCACAATCACAGTGTCATCAGAGTACCTCTGTATGTGGCATGTATCCGAGTTGTGCTTGAAGTCAGATGTGTAGAGGGTGAAGAGAATGGGGGAGAGCACGGTCCCCTGTGGCGCCCCCGTGCTGCTGGTAACCATAGAAGACAAAGTCCCCCATACGGACATACTTATATGTATTTAACTCTAAATGTCAGCTCTAAAGGCCTGAGGAGGCCTTAGTCTGTTCCGTTTCGGTATTTCATCTTCCCATAATGCTCTGCATTGTCCCGTGTGTGTGTGTGTGTGTCTTTGCCTCCTCCTTGTTCCTCCTCCTCTCATCATCACTGTACTCTAATCACTCGTACCAGCTATCAGTGTGTCTACTTCCCTCCTTCCTCTCAGCAGTACTGACACCACTCAACCTAACATCCTTCTCAGTCGGTCATAATGGACTCTCACAGCGTTTGTACTGCAACATCATAAAGATGTGTCAGTTTATTGCTCAGGCTGCTCTGTCTAATCAAATAAACACAGGCAGCTCATACCACGCACCAGGCATATGATTTTTCTTTGAACGCACTGGACTTTTAAGGGAATTGCAGTAATACACACAGATTTTCCTCGTGTCTTTTCTCCATCCTTCCTCTTCACCAGCCACCACCTTTTCAATTATTTTCACCATCTAATTAATAGGAAGTTAGAAATCTAACCCTAACCTTAACTCCTAACCACAACCCTAACCCCAGCTATCACCTTTCTAATTAATTTCACCATTTAATTCTTAAAGATTTAGAAATATAACCCTAACCTTAATCCTAACCCTTAACCCCTAACCCTAACTCTAACCATAAGCCCTAACCCTAACACTCGCCCTTACCCTAACACCTAACCCTAACGCTAACCCCTAACCTAACCCAAACCTAAACTTAACCCCTTAAACTAACCCCTAACCCTAAACCTGACCCCCGTCACCAGCTTTCTAATTATTTTCACCATTTAATTATTGAAAATTTAGAAATCTAACCCTAACCCTTAACCTCTAATCGTAACCCTAGCCCTAACCCCCCTAACCCTATCCCCCTAACCCTGACCCCTA